>NW_025920158.1:475312-719014 GCF_902686445.1 Sciurus carolinensis
ATATAAACCCAGCACAGTAAGAGATTAAGACAAAAATAAAACAGAAAATTTTATAACATCCTGTAGTAAGAGTTACTTAACTCTTTATGACTGGCTTACTTCTGGAATTTTACAAGCAGTTTTTGACTGTAGGTAACTGAATGTGGATAAGGGGTGATGGCAATCTCTATCTCATTTTAGGGAATAGCAAACACTGCTGTGCATGTGGGAGGGGGGCTAGGGTGAGCACACAGATGTGGCTTCCATGGTTGCAAGTACTTGAGACTGCCACAGGAGATCAGAGCCTCAGGTCCTGAGTGTCTTCAGTAGGTGTGAATGACCAGTCCTCTCAGTGTCAACCTGGAGAGGTCAGAGGTCACTGAGAGGCTCCTATCAGCCCCTCCACAAAAGGTGAAGCAAGAGAGTCCCCAGGCTCAGCCTGAATGAGCACAGCAGGACCATGAGACTCCCCTGAAGGACGAGGCAGGCAGGGGCCCTGGAGCTAGGCTGACCATACCAGGGGCCCACTCAGAGCTCTCTGGGCAGCAGGCATGACTATGATTACAAGAACAGTATGAATCTACATTATGTGCAACCATAGAAATGAAAAGTTGTACTCCATTTGTGAACAATAAATAAAAATGAAGTCTGTAAAAGTAAAAAGAAAATAATCTAAAAATTCACTATTATATTAAGTAAAAAAACAGACATAAAATGTCACAAACCATATAATTCCATTTACATGATCTATTCAAAACAGACAAATCCATACAAAATAATCTATAGAAACTGAAGCTCAATTAGAAAATAGAGAGGTGGTACACTCGAGTAATAAAGCATAGGGTATTTGTAGTGTTCTAAAATTAGTGATAATAACTGCACAAATCTGAATATACAAAAAATTATTTCTTATATTAAAAACAAAGTATTTTTATACTCTTACTCTTTTGTTCCCTTTCTTAAAAATTGAACTTATCACTTTGAAGTATATTTTCAATTATCAAGGATCACAACACCTGCCACCTCCATATCTGGACCAAACAGAGGAGACACAAAGTAACATCCGCTTTCAAAATCAAAAACAAACTGAAGGGTACTAGGGATATAGTTGCAGTATAACATGCTGAAAACTCTGGGCCTGAGTCCTATCATGGCAAAAGGAAAAAAAAAAAGGAAGAGGGAAAAATGTTTAGTCCTTTACCTAAGACAACCAAATTAATGATAACCATCAGTATGATAAACAAGTTATTGAAAATCCATAAAATCTAGCAATTCTGGTCATGATCCAAAATATAAAAGGGAGAGCTGGGGTATAGCAGCACACACATACACACACAATGGAAATTAAGAAAACAATTTCAAGTACAGTGACATCAAAAAAGAGCAAACATTTAAGTATAAAGTTAACTGAAGTAGCAAAAAGACTAATACATTTCTTACTATGAAATGCTACCCAAAAGTGAATAAACAAATATATAAATCAAGAGATATTAATGGAAGATATTGATACTATCCAAACTGATCTACAGATTCAATATAATAACTATCAAAATTTCAATCATTTCTCTTTTTTGCAGAAATAGACAATTTCCTCCTAAATTTCACACAGAATTTCAAAGGACCCTATGGTCAGATCAACCTTGAAGATCAAGAAGAATTTTAGAGAACTCATGTTTCTTGATTCCAAAATAAAGAAAGTTATAGTCATTGGAGCAAAATTGAAGTTCACTGGTAGACCAGTTGACTAGCATGAGGAAGGACCCTAGGTTCTCTCCCCAGCAGCACAAAAAAGTAAAACCAAACTAAAGAAAAAAAGCCGTAGAAGGCGGTGGAGACATATAAATTAATGGAATAAAATATGAAGTCGAGAAATAATCACTTATACACTAGTCCTCCTTGCCCAGTTTCACTCTCTGTGGTTCAGTTACCTGAGGTCAAACATGGCACACAAATATTAAATATCAGTATTAGAATTACAGTAACAACTTACAAATTTTAAATTGCATGCTCTTGTGAGTATCATAATAAAATATCATCTGTGCAATGACATGAATCCCTTTGTTCATAATATAAATTTCCTGTCCCCTCGTTACTTAGTAGCCATATCAACCATCCAATCAACTATTGCAGTATCACCATGCTTGTGTTCAACTAACACTTATTCATAGCCTAACACAAAGACTGTCACTCACCTCACTTCATCTCATCACAAGTATTGTATTATGACAGGAAGGATTTAAGAGGACATTTTGAGAAAGAGAAATCCACATTCACATAACATTTATACAGTATATTGTTATTAACTGTTCTATTTTATCATATCATTGTTACTTTTTATTATTATCAGTAATCTCTTACTGTGGCTATTTTATAAATTATCATAGAAACTTTGCAAAAAATATGTAAAAACAGTGTATGTACAGGGTTTAGTACTATCCACAGTTCCAGGCATCCACGGGTCTTGGAACATCCTATTCATGGATAAAAGTGACTACTCTATGATCATACTATTTTTAACAAAGATACCAAGTATATTCAGTAGGGGAAGAACAATCTTTTTGATAGTCTGGGAAAATTGTATAAAGAAAAAAAAGAATAAAGTTGGACCCTTCCCTTATACTAAATATAAAACTTAAATCAAAATGGATAAAAGCACAAAAGCTAGAATTATAAAATTCTTATAAGGAAACAGGGGAATGCTTCATGAAAATGCAGTTAGCAATTATTTCTTGAGTATGAAAACCAAAGACACAAAATATTGTAATAAAAGTAAAATTCTGTAACAAGAGGTATGTGAATGTGGTTTCACCTCTCAAAATATCTTCTTGTACTGCACTTATATTTCCTGTCATGATATGAGCTGACACAATATGTATGTGATGAGAAGAAGAGAGGTAAAAGATAGCCTTTGTGATGTAATGTTAGACTATGGGTTAGGGGTTACTTGAACATAAGTACGGTGATACTGCAACAGCTGATTTGCTGGTTGACATGGATGTTAAGTGAATAAAGGACAAAGAAAAATACACTACTCTACATCAAAGTGAAAACTTTTTGTGTCTCAAAGAGCACTATCAAAGAATACAAAGGAAATCCACAAGAGAAAATGTGCATAAAGCATGTACCTGATAAATGATTAGTATCCAGAATATATTTAAAAATTTTTATACCTCTACAAAACAACAAATAGAACTCAAATGTGGGTAGAGTACTTTTTTATGGACTCTGTGTCCCCTCAAATTTCAAATCTTCAAGCCCTATTCCCTAATGTGACAATATATTTGGAAGTGAGATCTTTACAGTTGCAATGAAGATTAAGTAAGATCTTCAGTTGTCGTGATTCAACAGGATTATTGAGTTTTTCAGAGACACCAGAGGCTCATCAAGAAGAGAGCCCTCACCCAAAACTGAACACTGTCTGAAGGTTGACTTTAGACTTTTCAAACTCCAGAACTATGAGAAAATAAAGTGATTGCTTAAGTTACCCAGCCTGTAGTATTTTGTTATGGTTGCCTGGAAAAACTAGCATACACTTGAGCAGACATTATAACAAAGACATACAAAAGGTCAATATGTACCACAAAAGATGTTCAACATCACAGTCAGTAGAGTCATGCAAATCAAACACAATGGAATACTACTTCAACTCCATTAGCATTGCTGCTATTTAAATTTTTTTAAAGAATTTTTTGAAATATTGCTCAGGATATAAAGAAAACAGAACCCTTGAACATTGTGGTGGAAATCTAGAATATAGACACTAAGGAAATAACAAGATTTCTCATAAAATTAAAAACAGGGGAAGTCTTACCCTAATGAAAGATGGTGATCTGTCTGGCTATGGAATCAACCAAAAGCAGAAACTTTCTCAACCATGGATGTTGGATTTGCTGAAGCAATCTGGCCTGGTTCTGAAGAGTTTTCCCAGACACTAGTTCAGGGGTCTCTTGTGAGGACATGGCAGCAAGTGCAGTTGACTAAGGAAAAAAGTGAGGGAAGGCAGGTGGGTCTTCAAACTTCTGAAGTTTAGCTCTCAGTCCCTTAAATAAGTATAAACTTTTGTCACTGTTTAATAAACATGAAGAGTCTCAAAAACCTGATGCTAAGGAAGACCCTGTGGAATGCAGTCTGCGTGGAGCCCTTGAGATATGTGAGATGAACTTTTTCCTTTGCACCTACCTATGGCTACCAGATTTGTGGATTTTGTTGGCCTAGATGTTGCACTGATGAAAATGGTCTTTGTCCTGCACATAGAAAGCCACATCCAGAAGATCCAGAAGTTTGTATACCACTCTCACAGGAAGAACTGCAAAGGATAAAAAATGAGAACAAAATGAGAGAAAACAGAAAAATTACCTTCCACTATGTTTTTTTTTTTTTTTTTAATGTGCCCTGCAAACAAACCTCAACATTTTTGTAAGTCTGTTCCAGTGCCTAACTGACCCAGAGGTTTTAAAACAACCAGAATAATTTGGGAAGTTTGGTAAAGCACATAAATTTTGTCATCAATAATAGCACATCATATGCAGGCTCACAGGGTCCTAGTGCCAAAGCTTATATCTGACCTATATCTGGTCAGAAAATATTTTAAGAGCTATACAGTGTGTCAACAATGTGATGGTAGGTGGCAGAACTCTTCTTAAGACATCTGTAGGTACAAAAATACTGCAGTTACTTCTTACAGAATATACAGTGTCCAAAACCTGACTGCATGTATCCACATGAATTGGGAGATGAGGCAGGAAAGTCCACAAAAGAGGAAATTCTCATGGGTAAATACCAATAATATGAACAGAAATTATTTCAAGAATTGTATAAGTTAATTACAATTTTATTTAATTATCTATGGGTTCAGTCAATAAAAATAAGAACCAAGTGACACCACTGCAGAGCCCCATTGATAGACTTTCAGATTCTCTCAGTATAGGAAATTGTGGTAATTCTCAGCAGAATCTAACAGTGATACACCTTCACCACCACCTGGTTTAACAAAACCCAATCCAGGCATCCCCACAAGTTCATCCAATCACAGTACAAGGTCCCCATTTGAAGAGGCAGTAACAGAGTCACAATCATTATTCTCTTGACAATTTTTGCCATTCCAACCCTATCCCAAGTAGGCCTCCTCCTTTTCCAAGTTCCCCATGGACATCTCGTGATTAGCCTATGGCACCAGTCACAGAGTCTCTTCACATCAGAAAAAAATCCCAGTACCATCCTCTACAGATTGGTAAGCAGCATTTGGCTTTGGTTCTAATAAACAACCAGAGGATGACTCGGGGTTTAATCCTTTTGATGTTACTCAAAAAGCCTTAGCAGACCTGAGTGAGCAGGAATTGTTCATCCAAGACAAACTTTCCCTTTCACCCACATCTCTTCAGAACTCCTCTTCAAATACAATACCTGCCAAAGCTCTAGGCTTTGGATTCCTAAATCTGCTGCATGAACAAACTGTTAATTGTACATTTCTAGTCATGCCACAAAGGTTCCCTCATTTGCAGAAGCACTGGGCAATTTACAATTCCTTCAGTTTTACAGGCCAGGCAGCCTACTATTCTTGGATGGCCTTTCCATGCAACAGCATCATGCCCTTGAAACACACAGCAAACCCCACCTCAAATAGTACTTCCTTGGACTTGAATCTCCCACCACAGCACAACACATGTCTGGGAGGGATCCCAATAGCAGGTAGGTTCACTTAAAGCCTCTGAAGATTCTTAACTAACTCATGCTTCTCTTTGTTGAGGGAGAGGACTGTTGAATAACAAAAGGTATTTATTACTCATGGAAATTTATGTAAAAAAGTCTTTATCATAATTAAAATATTTTCACTTAGGTGGCTTGTAATATTGTGCATTGTAAGGGAGGTGGAGTATTATACCAAGTCACCGTTTGGAAGCATTTTGCTTAATAGGGTAACTACCAAGCTTTAATATGGTATATATGTGTATAAAGAAAAATAAATATATGAACACTGAATCTAAGATTCTGTAAAATCCAACACCATAGTCAAAAAATTTTATTTTACATTATAAAAGTAAAGTGGTTAAAAATTTTTTAAAGTGATAATGAGAACAGGAGGGATTAAAGTTACTGTAACTTGTAGGGAATTTACTTATTTTGTTCACCAACATGATGCTATAAATAAAGTTTGAGACTATTTGAGAGATCTGATTATTAATGTTTCATAACATGTTCAGACATGCATTGTGTGGAAAAGAAATTATTCAAGTAGACACATTTACCTTTTTAGTCTTGTTTTTAGTTCCAGGGGAAATATGTATAAGAACACAAGTTTAATACCAGAATATTTATGATTTTGTTCTTCTACCCTTGAAGGTTTCAGAACATTTGTGTCTAAGATTCTTTGTAACATTTATTAGAGGTGGCGTTTTCTAAGGAAGTCATTCTTCTTCTTAGTGTTCTCATTTAATTTGGGTTTTTGTGATGATGTGTAAAAGAGAGTTTGTTCCTCTACTGATTCTCTCAAGTAGAATAAAATAATGCCACAGTCTGATACATAATTTATATAATTAAAATTTATCTCTTGACCTTTAAGGTATGGCACAACACAAGTGTTTTCATATTAGAATACTTTAACATTAAGACATTCATTCTTTAATTTAGCAAGATAGATAAATTTACAGAGCTCCCTCTAATTCTTTGGCTATATTCCCTTCAGAACAATAACATTTCATGATCTAGACAAATATCTAGGCCTTAGTTTGTGGCTGTGGATAAGGGAAGTTAATTTACAATTTACAAAAGTTTAATCAATGGATGAATAAATCAACAAAATGTGGTACAAATATATAATGGTTGCTATTCAGTCTTTAAAAGGAAGGCAATTCTGATTCATGTCACAATATTGATGAAGCTTGAGGATTTTAAGCCAAATGAAATAAATGAATCACAAAACAGATACTCTATTGTTTGTACTTATATTCAAGTACTTACAGTAGCAAAGTTCATAGAACATGTGAACAGTGGTTGCCAGGAACTAGTGGGGGGTGAAGAATGGGAAATTAGAGTTTAATGAATACAGAGTTTTGGGTAAAAAAGTTCTGAAAATGAATGGTGGCAAGAGTTGCAAAATACGATTAATTACTTACATGCCACAGAAATATAACTTTAAAATACATAATAAAGTGAAAAAAGAATTTCAGAAAATAAACAAACAATTCATTAAAAATAATTAAATCCAAAGCCTTCTCAAAAGAAATTTCCCAACAGACAAAACAGAATATTCATTAAGATATTGTAACATTTTTAAAAAAGTTATTTTAAATTACTACCATGTACCAGCCATGCACCTCAAAAAATAAACAGAAATAAGAGTTTTTGTTGCAACTCTGACATAATAAATTTGTAAGCCTTGTTTGTGTGTGTGAGATAGAGAGCATGCATATGCGCTAGGAATGAAATCTAAGGCCTTACACATCCTAAGCATGCTCTCTACAACTAGGCTACATCAATAAAACTGTAAGCTTTAAAAAAATCTTTAAAATAAACAAAACTGATGGTGTGGGGATATAGCTCAGTACTTGCTCAGCATAAACCTGGCCCCAGATTCACTGCTCAGCACTGGAAAAAAAACTTAGCAAATCTTCATGAAAGTAAGTATCCATTCAGATATATTCAAAGAAGACTATTAAATGGCAACAACAATTAGAAGGAAAAGCAAAATCCTTGAAATTTATCTTTGCATTTGGTTAGCATCAATCATTAAGCCAAATGTGATTTAAGCCTATGCATGCTTTACATAATGTTTGAGCAATTTCTACTGTAGAGAATTATTTATACATAAATGATAAGAAAAAGATGAGTCAGTGGCACATGCCTTGATACCAGCAATTCCAATAGCTGAGGCAAGAGGATCACAAGTTCAAAGCCAATCCAAACATCTCATGAGACTCCATCTCAAAAGAAAAACTAGAAAGGGTTTGTTATGTAGGAGAGCATCCCTGTTCTAAATACCCAGTATTGCAAAGACATAAAAAAATAAAGCTCTGTGGGGTAGGGTGGCCTGCAAACCCAGGAGCTTGGGAGGGAAAAGGATGGCAAGTTAGCCTGCACCCTATGCATTCCTCTGACCTCATCTGAGCAAGCACTTACCCCTGCACTTCCATACTGCAAACCCCACACCCTGCAGGCCCACTCACACCTGGAGCTGGGGCATGCAGCTGTTCTCCCTCATCTCAGGTTAGCTTCTTAACTCTGAGCTCTGTCTTCTTCATCCTCTTCAATCTTATTTACCTTCCAGAAGCTCTAATTCACAAAGGCAGGCCTAGTCCAAGCTATGTTCTCTGCCTTCCCCAGACCAACCTTGTCCAGAATTCTATGTGGGACACAAGCCTGATTGAGTTGGGGTGCATTCTTTGTCTGTCCCCTTCTTGTGATTGTACCGTTTCTAAGTTTGTGCCTTCATAACCTACGATTCCTGTCTATTGCTTTCAGAGATAGTACAGGTATTTATAGGCAAATATATCCAATGACAACCTAGAAATTGAAAGCTACATCCATACCCTGAAATGTTGGGGACACTGGGGAACCCAAGAGAGGCACAAAGTTTGGTCCAGCGTCATAGAGCTGGTGAGAACGAGGATCTGCTTGTGAATTCAGATTTGATTCCTCACGCTGGAACTATATTGGGAGCCAAGGTGGGTAGGGTCTGGTGGGTGTAGTTGTTGGTTAACATGTGTTCAGTTGTGCACTTGATGTGGGTTGAGGTGGGAGCAATCAGAAGCCCTTTCGGTTTTGGGAGAAGTCTTGTGTGAATAAGAGGCTCGGGTAGAGGCAGCACAGGACATGACCTCAGTGCCTTGACGATGGATCAAATGGAACATGGAACCCTGGTAACTAGGCACCCACTTCACTGAGCGAACCCATCCAAGCTCAGTCTGTTGGAGACACTGGAGTGAGAAGGATGTTCTCTTGTTGTTTCAAAAAATGTCGAGCCTTAGGCCCCCAGGAATCTCAGGGGGACCACCGTGCTCTTGTGTGGGAAGAAGGGGTGAGGTTTCGTCCTAGACGCCAGAGTCTGGGGACACTTTCCCAGAGAAGCTCAACAGCAACACTGAGCAGCACAGGACAGGTGAGCAGAGCAGGCCCTCATTTAGGATCCCTCATGAATGGCCCACCACTCACACTCTGGCTCTGTGTGTGTGTGTGTGTGTGTGTGTGTGTGTGCGCCAATGAGAACTGTCCCACTCTGATGTTACTTCATTATATTGGGATAAAGCATTTTTCTGTTTGCTACCATTTCCATTTTTGATCCCACCATTCTTGGTCCCAAACCAGGGTGAAAATGATCTGGTTCCGAACACGGATGAGCCCTGTGGGATAGAGACCCTTGAAGGTAACAGAGAGGCAGAGCTCATGAACCAGCTGGTGCCTGTCTTTTTTGGTAGGAACCCCGACTGGGGCAGCACCTTCAGGTCTATTTACTCAGCTTTCATCACCAGCCAGCAGGTGCTGGAGCTGCTCTTCCCAAGGTAAGACCATACCTCTGAGACCAAGTGTACCATCACCTCATGCTTGGGTCTTGAGGAAGTCATGTATCTCTCAGAGAACCAATCGCTTTGTGAGACCTAGGGGGATCAGAGGACCAAGCTCATAATATACTGTCAGCACCCAGTGGGTGGCGGTGGGGAGTTACCTTGTCTTCTCAGGCAGAATAAATCACCCTCTCTCACCACCTGGTCCACAGAGGTGTGTGGAGCAGCCTACACACATTGGGCTCTGGTGTTTGAGGCTGTGTACTCAGCTCAATTCCAGGCAGGCTCAGTGAGCCCTGGGGTTTCTTTCTGGTTGTTTGTTCCCTTCCTGCATGGAGAAGCTCTGTGATAGGGGCCTGACTTTCCTTAGGCCTTGGGGAAAGCGCTTTTGCTTTAGAAAGGATGTTCCAGATTCCATAGTGCTACAGAACTTCCCTTCTTAGTTACAGCCAGACAGGAATTGGTGGCTGGAAGCTCCCATGCCCAGTGAGATATGTGCAAAGTAGATGTTTGGTCTCCCTCTTGAATGAACATACAGAAAGCACCCACTGTGGGAAGACACGTTGAAAGGCATTATGACAATTCAGTTGAAAATGTGGTAAAAATCTGCTATCTTGTCTCGTTTGATGGTATCAGAAGTAGGTTATCTGCATGTGTCACCATCCGTTCCTCCTTTAGACAGGACTGCATCTTGTCCTACCCCAATGAGCACAGTAGACCAAGAGACCATCGTCAACATGAGGTGGAATGTGGCCAAAAGTGAGGGCTGCTGTTTCCATCTTAGTAAACTGCCAGGTTGTAAGTTTTTTGTACAGTGAGTTGTCCTGTCACTGTGTACAGCCACAGTGTCTTGGTTGTTGTGGACTGGCCTGTGCAGAGACAGTAAGGCAGAGGCTGCCAAGGCCAGTTTTGGTGGTGGGGGCTGTTGGGAAGAGCGTCTAGGCTTCTGCTGACTGCACACCTGCTTGTTCACAGTGCCGTGCCCATCAACCCGGGTACCTGGATGGAGCAGTACAGCGAGGCTTTCCATCAGCCTCCAGGCCTCATGATTCTCCAGCTGCTGCTGCCTTACCTTCAACTGTACATGGGTGGCTTGAATCTGGAGTGCCAAGCACACCACCTGCTGGCACAGCTGGAGGATGGCAAGTCCAGTGAGGCAGAGCCTGAGTTCCAGGAGGCCCATGGTGTGTACATAAGGGTCTTAATAGGTCAGAGTTTGGTCCCAGAGGGCGGAATGTGTATGGCTGCTGTTGAGCTGGGAACAAGGAGAAGCCATTTTCCACTCAGGCCATGCCCCTGTCTGGGAATAGGTCCAGCATGGGCTCAGGGGCTGAGATCTTCGTGGGAGACAGTGTGGATTGTCTGTTTTTGCAAAGCTCACATCCAGTCTGTCATGTTGGAATCTTTTCTCCTCTAGCTACAGACTCACTTCCAATGCCCACCCCAGGGCTAGAGTCTCATCAAGGAGCTGCTCTTGTGGCCAGTGAAGGAGCAGCACCATCGCCAGAGGCAGAGCTCAAGTCCAGTACCCCCAAGGTCTCTGCTCCAAGCTCCACAATACCTCTGTACAACCAGCGAGTGGGAGACAGCTGCTCCATTCATGTCCATCTAGAAAATCAAAGGCGAATGGAGTATAAGAACATCGTGGTGAGCCATTCAGCAGGGGATCCCCTGAGTGCCCTCACTGGGGAAGGCAGAGAACATAGCTTAGACTAGGCCTGCCTTCATGAATTAGAGCTTCTGGAAGGTAAATAAGATTGAAAAGGATGATGAAGACAGAGCTCAGTGTTAAGAAACTGACCTGAGATGAGGGAGAGCAGCTGCATGCCCCAGCTCCAGGTGTGAGTGGGCCTGCAGGGTGTGGGGTTTGCAGTATGGAAGTGCAGGGGTAAGTGCTTGCTCAGATGAGGTCAGAGGAACACATAGGGTGCAGGCTGCACTCTGAAGCCTGGTGTCTAGAGTGAGTTGGACCATTGGAGGTTTGTGCAGAGGATGCAGCAGTCATAACTCCTGTGTGCTGGAAGGCATATGTGGAATGGAAGGGATCCTCCTTAGCATAATGAGTTTATGTTATTGCAGGTCACAGACAACTGGGGTTTTTCAAGAAAACATATGTCATACTTTGCACAGACCTAAATAGGGAGCTAGCAGCTCCCTTTGCACAATTTTTCTGGATGTGGGGTTTAAGCCCTAACTCTCCATGTGTCCAGTGACAGAGAAGTCCTGTTCAAACATTGCCTCAGTGGGGTCCATACCACATTACAACACATCAAGGAATGAGGCCATGGAGTCCAAAAGTCTCCTGGCTATCATAAAAGAGTCACAAGCATACTCTAGTTGCTGAGTCTGTTTTATATCCTGTCTGTCAGAACTAAGGGGTCTAGGGTCCTGCCTGGACTACCTACAAAGGTATCATGATTCTCAGAGCAGAGATGGGATACAGGAGCAAACTCACCATTCCTCCCATCTTGTTGGGCCAAGTGTGTCTTTAGAAAGGCTGTTAGGTATTTGCACCCTTTTTATCAGAAGGACATAGCAGGGACAACCTGACTGTTGTACCAAGATGGGGCTAGAAGCATATAGGAAGATCCCACATGAACTCTCGAAGGCCCCAGGTAGCATGATAACACATGGTGCCCTTATCTTAAGAGCTAAGCTGTCTCCTGAATGACTGACCAGTCACCAAGTGCTCTGGGTGGCTACTCCAAAACTCATTCTCTGATGAGTTTCTCCAACCCTGATCAGGTGACCTGCCAGGATAGGGCACCCGCGGTCATACGGAGGGCCTTACAAGAACACTTGCTCAATGAGGAGGATCCAGAGGACTTTGAGCTGCTTCAGATTGTGTCGGAGCATAAGAGTAAGTGGGTCCACTCGATGGTGGGGAGAAGTGACTTCCTGTGGGCTCAGGACAACTCAGCAGCCAAAGAAAGTGCTGTGGCCTGAAAAATAACCAGAGTGTGGTGGGTCATTTGTAGAAACAAAGTGCAATGATGGGAGTGTAAATCATTTCACCCTGGGACTGCTGGGTCCCCCTATCCAGTGTCCTTCCCTGGACCTGATCAGGCTTTGTAAGCTTCATATCCATGAGGGGGAGAGGAGATAAGCAATGCCTGGCTGTCTATTTAGGCAGCCTTTCAGGACAGTGACACATACTTGAGAAAAGTTCTTGAATGAAGAAATCTTGCTTTAGGCACCTGGCTTCCAATCTTTCTATTTGTGTGAATGGACACCATTTAGGTGTTTTGGGACAGAGGTCATATCTGGCAGAAACGTGTGAAGCAATAGAACACTTCACAGATTGGCAAAAGGGCATTAGAGAGAGATAAAGGAAGGATGAGAAGCAAGAAGAAGAGGAGTAGGTGGACATAAAGGAAAAGGAGTTGAAGTAGGGAAAAATGAAGAAGAAGAACATGAAGAAGACCACACCCAGATGTAGAAGATGAAGAACAAGAACATCATTAAGTAGAAGAAAGAGAACAACAACAACACAAGATCGAGAAACACAGAGAACAAGAATATAACAAGAAACAGACTGAATATATGCATTGTTCAGTTCTCTGAAGGAGCCTATATTGATGGTATGAACTCCTGTACATTTCTCACTTCTGTACATTACCAAACAAGATCTCTGTACAATTTTATTTTCCTTTCACCTTCCTGATATCAGTTGCCCAAAAGTAGTTAGTAATCTCATGAAGACTTGTTCTATGTCATCACAATTGAAAATTTCTCAAGTGTTTCCTTTCTTTTTCATTGTTAAATTAACTATTTGGGGGTAAGTGTATGTTAGCAAGAAGCTATTTTGGTTGTTTGTCAGAGGAGTCCTCTTCATTTGTGTTAAGTAATGTTTACAAGAGCAAGAGGTGCTGATAGAATAATTGTGTTATAAAAAAAAGGATAATAAGTTATTAAAAAAAAAAGAATAATTGTGTTATTCTTCCCACTTCATGATTTCTCTATTATAAACATCGTTTGTATTATTGGGCTCCATGTTTCTTTTTCTCATCAGATGTTTTAAACATATTGGTCTAATTGCCTGAGACACTGTGCTCCCATAAATTTAAATTGAATTTGGCTTGAATAAACTCTGAATGCAAAGAAGAATGATGAGGAGGAAATGAAGAATCAGCTGATTCAAAAAATAAAAAATAAAAAAATGGTTCCTGAAGGCACAAGCTTCCTGTAGACATCCTCCGTCCACGCCCAACACACCTCCAATTTATACCACCTCCCATTAGTGTCTTCATGTATGACTGGATTATTCCAGTGCAAGGTCAAAACATCTACCATCACATGATTTTCTCAACCCCGTATGTGATCACTGCAGCTCCAACACAGGAGCGACCAATGGCAATTCATGATGCAAACTCCAGCATGGTCTCTGTGGTAGGTTCTACCTGAACCGAGAGGTCCTGGGGTCCAGGGTGCTTTCTGTTGGAAGCTGGTAGATTGGTTTAGATCCTGTGCATACTCTTTCCTCAGGGAAAGTCCCTGAGGATGCTTTAGGTGCAATATTATCTAGATTGGAAGGCCCTCAGGTCTAGAGCTCAAGCCTGACCTGCCAGAGGCTGTCAGTCTTGGGCCGTGTTCTGTTGTGTACTCCTTGGGTGTCACTCACCTTCCAACCTCTGCCCCACCCTATCCAGTGCTGAGGATCCCTGCTGATGGTAATGTGTTTTATGCCATCAATCCCCGCGTGGACTTTGATTTTGTCCTCAGGAAAAGAGTCACCAGGAAGTGGGCCAACAGAAAGACCAAGGAGGTAAACACCCACCTTACTTGCTCTTTACCCCTGGTGCTCCTTCACATCCACCAGGGTGACCAAAAGCCTCAGCTCCTGGACATATGTTCTAGAATGCCCATAGAGCACCCTGACAGGTGGGGGTGACTGAGAGTTTCTGGGCTCTGCTGATGTTTTCATCCCCCACAGTTCTTGGAGTCCACTTCTACAGTGACTCCCAGGATACCATGAGCTGTGAGCAGCAGCTCTTCAGTGGCAGCCAGACCACTGCCCCAGGCCACTGAAAGCAAGGACTCCGGTACCAATAGTGTCACCAACAGCAGTTCCCTACTGCCTCATTACAACGAGCAGGCAGAAGACAGCAGCTTCGTACAGGTCCACCTGGAGGAGCAGACCAAGAGGGATTCACAGCGCATCCTGGTAAGCGGGCTGGCAGGGCTTCCTCCTGCATGAGCACAGGTGGGGGTGTTCATCAGTTTCTGGTCTTTGCTGATATTCCATCCCCCACAGTTGTCAGAATCAACTTCTGAGGCCTCAGCCATGGAGTGTAATATCAGCCCAGCCTCCAGTCACATCTCTTCTCAAAAGGCTAGGCCCAACCCGACAGCCACAAAACACATGAAGAAATCCAGGGCCATCAGATACATAACGGGCAGATGCTCATGGCCCCGGTCCAAGAAACAGGTGAAAGACAGCTGCCTCATAAATGTCAGACTGGAGCACCAGAGTGCAAAGGATGGCAAGACTTTCCTGGTAAGCCTGGCGGAAGAGGTGTCCCCTGTGCTATCCCAGGGCAAGGAGCAAACACAAATCCCATACCATGGGCCACTCTTGCCCTCTTGAATTGGGAGTTTTTCAATGGTCAGGAAAGAGAGATGGGAATAAAGAAGAGAGAGGTCACTGTTAAGGGCTTGACCTGGGTTGAGGGAGAGCGTGACTATTTCCACCCCCATTTGTGAGGGAGTCTGTGTGTTACATGGCAGTGTGCAGACCAGAAGTGCGGGGACAGGTCATGGTGGGAGATGAGAAAAGGATAGAATGCAGGATGCAGGATGCAGGCTGCACTGTGTGGGATGGAGAATGCTGGTGATGCTGGTGCACATGGAGGAAGAGAGCAACACGAGATTCTTCCTACCCCTTGAACAGGGTGCCGAGGGTCTCGCTGTAGAAGCGATATTCATGTGGATGGAGCACACTCCACCTCCAGGGAGGTGCTGTACAGGGGCCCATTCCCATGCCACCCTGGCTGAGTGAGGTGTCCTCCTCCATCCCAGGCGTACTGAGCCTCTGGAGGCCAGGAGCTCTCACGGCTATCATTGGTCTTCCCTCTGAGTGTGTTTTGTGCCCTGGCAATCACAACCAAAGTCTCTTGGGTTTCTGCCTGGGCCACCCCAAAATTCACCCTGCATTCTGCAACAGCCCTGGGAGAGAGGAGGTCACTGGTCCATTCCTTCCATCATGGTGGCATGAAAGTGTTTCTCTACCCTGGCTGTGGCGTCCTTTGACCCTGAGTGAAATGTGGCTCCACAAAGGGCAATGGCAGGGCCAGGCAGACCTTTGTAGGAGGATTGGTGTCATAGCCCTGAGGAAGACCCCAGGCAATTACCAGGAGACTACCCTTAGGTAGTGGAGTAGTGAGTAATGATGGTGCCCCTGTATTTAGAGCTGAACTTCCCCCTGAATGTCCCTGACACTGTTCTTGGGTAGCCACACCACGGCCCATTTCCTCAAGGCCTATCTCCCACGTTGATGCAGGTGACATGCAATGACAGGGCTCCTGCGGTCATTTGCAGGGCCCTGGAACATCACTTGCTGATGCAGGAGAAGCCACAAGACTATGAACTGGGACAAATCATCTCCCAACAGCACAGTAAGTGGGACAATCAGATGGTGGGGAGCCATATTGAAGAAGTGCACTCAGGTCAACTCGTAGCACAAAAGAGTAGAATCTGACCAAGAACAAAACTCAAACAGGTACTGATGGGCCTGGTGCACAAAGAAAACCACACTGGCACTGCTGGGAAGGTCTCTAGGTTCTCTGATCAGCCCCAGGGGCTAGTGTACCTCCCCACCAGGTGTCCAACCCTGGACAGCAACAGGCATTCAATGCTGATATCACTGAGGAGCGAGGAAGAAAGCATTCTTGCAGGGGTCATGTGGCCCCCAGGGCTCACTGAGAGGAGTGTTTGCAGAGGAAGATGGGAACACAGGGGCTAAGGATGCAGTTGGTGCATTTGTGGACTGAAGCAGTACTATTGAAAGCCTTCTCCATGACCAGAAATCCACTCTCTGTGCAGAGCATTGTCAGTATTCTAGCAAGCAGGAACAGGACTAAATGTGAAAAAAAAACAGACTGGGAGACAGCCTCAACAGTCTGACACTGCACAAATGACCAAGTCTTCTGTGCCTGAGTCCACTTGCCTAGATGGAATCAGTAGAGCCAGGTTATTTTCCCTCACTAAAATCAGATGAGGGCTTCTTAGGCACGTATGCCACAAAGCTGACCTGTAATTAATGCCATTGCTGTTTTCTTTTCTGTGAGCCAAAACCCTAAAGCAGCTATGATCCCCTTTCTGTCCACACTGAAAACCGCATCCAAAACCAGCCTATGAAACATTCTCTCATATCCGAATCCACTAATACTGTTAAGTGAGTAGAGTTCACGGAAGTAGAAGGCTAAACCTTGGTGGGCTCGGAAATTCATAGCACAGGTACATCCATCCAAACCCAAATAGAGAACAGGCCCTTTTTAGAGGAGGGCAGCAGGAGACAGGTGTTCAGACCAGGGACTCGCTGGCCGTCTGAAACCCACTGGGGGTTGTTGCATCCCTGGACCATAGGAAAATGTGGGAGTGAAGCCGTTCCTTTCCTGGTCTTTGGAATGATTGATCTCAGTAGGGCAGCATTTGGGATGTGGCCTCCCTTGTAGGATGCCTGGTCCACATGGAGCTGACTAGCAACAATGGCAGAACATGGCTAACACAAGGTGTCTCAGTTGGTCATACTTTCCTCCCTGTCAAATACTTGGGGAAAATAAATTAGCAGGGGACTCCTGCTTTGGCTCTGGGTTTCATAGCATTCCATTTGGTTCTGAACTGAGACTGTGCATTATGGCAGAGGGTGTGGCACCTGCAACCTATGGAGCACTTGCCAACCAGTTGATTTCATGGGATATAAGGAGACTGAGAGAGTGAAGGAGAGAAAGATGGGAAGAAGATGAGGACTACTACTAGGAGAATGAGGATAAAGAGGAGCCCCCAGGGCTGGGGATATAGCTCAGTTGGTAGAGTGCTTGCCTCCCAAGCACAAGGCCCAGTGTTCAATCTCCAGCACTGCAAAAAAAAAAAAAAAAAAAAAAGAGGAGCCCCCAGCAAAAATATATGTGTGCTGAGGGCCTCTCCCTCTTCAGGTCTTCCTCCATCCATGCCCAACCTTCTTCCACTTTATCCCACTGCTTAGTGTTCTCTTCATCTTGACTGAGTATTCCATGATCACATCAGAGCGCTCAACATGGAATGCTTCACCCAAAACCCACCAGGAAACCTTGCTGAACTGGGGGTGAAACATTGAGCACATGAGTCATCTGTGTAAGATTTCAGATGTAATACCTAGGGGTATGCTTTGGCAAAATCAAGATGAACTGTGATCTTCTGGAGCCCAAAGCCTTTGGAGGCAACAGGCATTAGTCCTGGTGAAGTCCTAGACCTAGTTTTTCCTCCGGGAAGATGGTTGAGGATGTGTCTGGTGGTATTGGAGCTGATCTGGACAGCTCTCAGGGCTGTGGCTCAGGCCTTTGCTGGCAGAGGCTGTCAGATGTTGGGGTGTCCTGCTCTGCACGTCTCGAGTGCCACCTATCCAACCTGTACCCCTCTCTCCCCAGAAATGAAGATTCCAAAGAATGCCAACGTCTTTTATGCGATGAAGCCACATGTCAGGAGAGACTTCATCCTGAGAAAGAGGACCTGTCCTCAGGATGAAAAGGATGACTGGATCCCTCCCCAACCTCCCTCTTATGAGGCAACTCAGGTGCGACATCACCGCTGGAACCTGTGGACAAGAATCTGCTCCTGTCTCTCTGGGCAGTGCTAAAGCATTGCATCATGGATGATCAATGAGATTGACTTCTAAAATGTTTACTCATCAATTCCATACATAATTGGACCTTAAGTTTTGTTATTTAAAATATGTTTCTGTATTCTGATCCACTTTCATGATTTGAATCTATTCATTTTACCAGTAATTCCTAGCGGAAACATTCAACCCTAGATGAAAGAATGTTTCATTTGATTCAAAATGACATTTTGGTATTGGGAGTATGGCAGATTGCATTTTCTGACTCAATTTCCAATGGGAGAAATGAAATATTGGATATTATGATACTCACATGCATGAAGGCACACACATGCACACACTCAACAGACATACAAGCACACACACTCAGAGAGAGTTTGAGTTGGTTATGGTGAAATGCTTTTAATAACCTGCATTCTTCAGCAATGGGAGGATACATATATGCTCAATACTTAGGAAATTATAGATTAAGGAAATAATTATATATATATGTATACATATGTATATATATGAATGTGGATATGTGTATATATATATATATACACACACACACACACATAATGAATACACAGACACACACACATATATATATATATATACCCATACCTCCAATGTGTGTGTGTGTGTGCATGCATCACATCTGAAAAGAAAGGTTCAGTCTGGATCACTAAAAGTAACAACTGATGCTGCAGGAGCTGCAGTAACTTAGAAGGAGTGTGGGGTAATAAGGTCTGCAGCCACACCTGGTCCCCAAGGGAGTGACAAGGTCAAAACTATTCTCTTCACTGCCGCATAGAGTCTACTTACGAAATTGGAGTCTATTCGCCTCAAATTTTCCATATAAAGAAAAAGTATGAATGTAGCAAAAATAATTTTAGTTCTTAAAATTAGAGGACAGGCAGCCCTTTGTCCCAGGACACACACGCGGGAAACTGACACTGAGATGCTCACAGATGCCACCGGCCAGTGGGAGGAACACTTGGTTGACACCTGAAAACCCACAGGGCTGGCACCGCCCGCTGCCCAAGTCACACAGCAGGAATGACATGAGAGCCACTAACGGACAGGGGAAAGGCTGGCTCCCCTTCTGCTGAGTCCTCAATAGAGCCCTTGCTGCCCAAGATCCACGGCCACCTCTCCACCCAGGTGGAGGAGCTGGTGCTCAGGTGCCACACCCTCCATGGTCATTGCCCAGCTTCCAGTGTCCATGGCATACCAGGGAAGGAGTAGCTTCAACAACCAGGTGGGAGTCAGGGTTCTGGCTGCCCAAAGGCTGGAGGACCACGGTCAGGTGTCTGGGGTGCAGAGGTGGGCTCTTGTCTTCACGCTCCTTGCTGCTGTGACAAGACACCATTTCAAGATCCCCAAACTTGTGGTCACTGCACCTGCTTGTCAAGTACAAAACAGGTGATGTGTGTCCAGCCCTCAAAAGAAAGCAAAAAAAAGTAAGAGGAAAATATGCACCATTATTAAATATTAGTTTAAAATGTGTTTTTAAAAGTATATGTCAATGAAAGTTCTAGAAGGTGAGGTTCTGGCAGACCCAGGTCCTTTTCTGCAGTCATCCAACCCTAAGAATGAGGGAGGATCTCTCTCAGCAGGTTTTGTCTGTTCCAAAGGGCATCAACCCCTGCAACCTTGGAGTGTGGCAGCACCCCAGCCTGTGAAGAAGGTGGGGGTGCCTGACAATCCCTCTGGATGTGGAGAGGCGTGTCTGCTCCACACCCACCCAGGGAGCACACCACCAGCCCCCCGAACCTGGGGGACACCAGATTAACCCCTACAAGCAGTGGTGTGATTCCCGACCAGCCACTCTATCGCGTTCAATGCCCACTCAGGACACCCAGCCCATCAGAGGTGACACAGGACTCACACCCCCAACTACTGGAGGCCAAATCATCTCTAGCACATTGTGTGTTCACACCCAAGGGGGTCCCTTCCTACACATGCCCTCTCGAGCCCACTGACACAGAGGTGGTGAGAGGGGGACTGTCACGTCACAGAAAGCCACCATACTGCAGGCTCCTACCATGTCCTTGTCATTGGTTGATGTGTCATAGTGCACAGGATGGTTGGCGTGGACCTGCTTCAGTCTCTCAAGCAGGGTCTCTTCCAAGGTCTCTCTATCCTTGAGCTCGATGAACTGGAAGGCCATCTTGCTCCTGATGCTGATGAGGATGTGGCTGGGCAGCAAACTGGTGTCCTCCATCTTCTCCATGCTCACTACCTGATGCAAAAGACGGCACATGAAGGGGAGGTGCTGGAGAACGGAACTGACTAATTATGCTCTGTACATGTTCCAATATGGAACAATGAATCCCACTGTTATGTATAATTGCAAGGCACTAATAAAAAGATTTGAATCACAGTAAGTACTGCAAAAAAGAAGGAAGGCAGGCCTCCATGAAATGCTCCCAAGTTAATCTAATATGGAATAATGGCAACAAGGACCTGAGATAAAGTTTGAAAAGTGTGCAAGGGAGCATCAATAACAATCACCAAAAGGCAGAAGTAACCCAAGCTTCCATGCACAGATGAATGGGTAAGGGAACTGTGGTTTAGGCTACCATGGAATATTACTCAGACTTCCAAAGGAAGGGAATTCTAACAGATAAGAGGTGGATGAACATTAAGAACATTGTGTAGTGGAAGAAACAAGTCACAAAATGACAATGCTGTAGGATTCCACTTACAAATTGGTTACAAGGTAAATTTCATGCTATGCATAATTCAAAAATAAATTTTTAGGTATGTAGGTCATCATGTCGATTTCTTGCTCCACTGATAATAATGCTTGCAAAATGAAGACATCTATTGGAGAAGGAGGGGATAGATCTGGGAAATCATATGAGGAAAAACACTGAGTTTCTAAGCAATCAGGCTCAGGACCTACGCTATGAGAAATGAGACCCCAGAGGTCTTGATGTGTAACAGCTGTGGTACCCCCTCAGCAGAGATGCCTGAGATCAAGGACCAAGCTGCTTGCATTCAGAAGCAAACTCAGGTTGCCCACACTCCTGTTTCCAATGAGAGAATCACAGAGTTATAGGAGGGACCTGATCCTAACATAAGGAGGCATTTTTAAATCTTTCACAAGTTCCACGGGAGAATAAATGCCAATTTGACCCCTATTTTCTAAAGGTGAAGCTTTTTCACAGTTTGTCTTTTTTTGGTATTTTTTTTAGGCAACAAAAGGGGAGGATCCCTTCCTAAAGAGCTGTAGGAAAAGCTTGGATTGCGAGGCATGTACTTTTGAATGACAGCTTTATCAACAGTGTGGGGCTAGGGTATGTTTTTCTTACCATCACTTCTAGGCAACTTTTGGTTGCCATGGCAACAAGAGAAAAAAGGAAGGCTGAAGGGGTAATGCTGTAATTCAGCGCACACTTCCCTCCTGGAGCCTGGCCATCAGATGGCCCAAGGTGCTCTGGATGGGATATAGTTGGAGTGTGTCCCCCGAAAGTTCTTGTGTTGAAAGCTTGATCCCCAATGGGGCAGCATTAAAGGGTGGTGGAACCTTAAGAGGTGAGATCTAGTAGGGGAAGGATGGGTCACTGGAAGAATAGCCCTCAGTAGGGATTATGGGACCTGGTTCATTCCCACAACAAGGATTGTTACAAAGAATGGTCCTTCCCCATTCTCTGGCTTCCTGTCTTCACACATGATGTTTCCATCCACTCATGCTCCTGCCATGGGGGCACTGTCCACCACAACACCCTCACTGGTGCTCACCCAACACCATGTTCTTGAGTCTCAGGACTGGGAGTTAATTAAGCCTTTTCTTCCTTTTTTTTGGTTAATAAGTAAACCTGGCATCATGGATTTTGTTGTAGTAGCAGAAAATGGACTCAACCACATGGGTTAAAAGATGAAATGGTGCATCAAAGTGTGCACGGCAGGTCAAGCAGAGGGGAGAGGCAGGGTGTACCTCTCTGAGCAGAAGGACAACATTGTAGCAGTCATCTTCTATGCTGGCAAAGCAGGTGGAGCTGTCAGAGGAAAACATGCATCCTGTGGTGTGGAACCGACTGAAGGGCGTCCAGAGGAGCAGTCCATCACAGTGTGCAGCTTCTGTTTCTTGGTAGCCTGAAAAAGATTCGAAACAGCTCCTTCTGTGCTTGGGTTTCAAGGTCCCTGGTGAGAGGTGGGGGGAGTTCAAGATACGGAAAGGTCAACAGACACGAGATTGAAAAGAAAACACTTTTGAACTTGCTGGCACAACGTGATAGTTTAGTGACTGAAATAAAAAAAAGTCATGCTCCTCCAGAGCCTGTGAGCCCCATGTTCCATCCAGACATTCAGTTGCCCTTCCAACCAAGTGCAAGGAGCAGAGCCCGCTGTCCCCACCAGCAAGAAATTCATAAACTCATGAATCAAATAAGTATTAGATCCTGGTTTGAATAACTGAGTACTCCAAAAATGGCAGCAAAGGCCATGTGTGGAGAAGTTAGATGATAAGCGGGGTGAGCATCGGTGAGACATGGGGAAGGTGGAGCCCTTGCACGGTGCTTGTGGAAGGCCAACTGACACTCTCACCTTGGCAAAGAGCCAGAAGCCCTCAAACGTTGAAAGTGGACCTAGTGTTTACCCAGACATTCCCTCCCAGGTGAATGCACCAAAAAGACTTGAGCACTGTCGTCCACTAACTGGCACACAAACACAGCAGCAGATTCATAGTCGAAGGTGGAAACTACCCCATGTCCACCAGTTGATCAATGGACACAGCAAATGTGGCACATGCCCTCAAGCAGGGTAGATAGTACCCAGCCAACAACAGAAAGTGTGCATGGACAGAGCTGGAAACCTCAGGCTGAGTGAAAGAAGCCAGACACAAAGACCACAAGGTGCCAGACTCATTTACATGAAATGTCCGCACAGGAGGCTGACAGACAGAAATAAAGAGTGGCTGCTCATTAATGTGAGGCTTCTTGGGACGATAATAAAAGGTTCCGTGGTTGTAGTGATGATTGTGTGGTCCTGTGAATATTGTAAAACCTCAACTACCCATTGAAAGTCTTAACTGTTCAGATGTGAATAACTGAAAAGGAGCCTGACTTTTCTCCAGAGGAGTACCAGGGAGCAAGGGAAAGGCAAGTGCACTGCGCCAAGTACACACACTGAATCACACATAATTTCCTATGTTCGTATAGGAATATACGCCTGGTGTAGCTCCACATCTTGTACAACCACAAGAAGGGAAGCTGTACTCCATGGATGTAGGACATGTCAAATTACACATGACAGTCAAGTATATCTACAAAGAACAAAGAAAAAGAAGTTCACATAGTGCAAGAATGGAAGGTGATGTCCCTCAAGGGGATCACAAGGTCCCTGAGAGTCAACAATGCCCAACACACTTACATTTAACTCTAAAAATTTTGCTGTCAACATGCTGAGAGTAGAATGGTGGAAACCAGAGGCCAGAGAGGTTGGCTCAGGAGCTCTGAGCCAGTGAGAGAAGGAGCAGGAAGTTCCAGGGTGCTGCTGCAGAGCAAGTGACTACAGGTGCCAATCCCACAAGGAATGCTTCATCCTGCTAGATAAAAGGATTTAGGGACCAGGAAACAAAAACAATGATCAGAGCCCCAAGAGTCTCTTTCGTAAGGAAGAGATAAGCGCCATTCATCTTCCAAAAGAACTATCACACATCAGAGGTGACCCAACACCACATGGAGTTGAATTTGGGAACAAAGAAACAAGGAAACCTATAAAGAGCATTTTTTTTGTGCCTTTTGTGGCAACATGTGACCAGTTTGAACTACATGCACACAGCTGGAAGGGACGGGAAGTCATTCTGAATACATGAAAACCCCAAAAATGCTGCTGTTCAAGGACCACCACTGAGAAAGTTGCACCCCCACCAGACAGTGAGAAGAAACAGCATGTCTTAAGGAGGAAGAGATCTGCTGTTTTCAAAATGACTTTCCTTGTATTAGCACTGAACACTAGACCTCATGGTTTTGAATGAATTCACTACAGGTTGAGTCGGCCTCATTCAAAATGCTTGGGACCAGAAGAGTTTCAATTTTCAGAGTTTTTCAGATTTTACAAGATCTATGTAAACTTTAGCAGTTGAGCATCCCTAATTAAAAAATCTAAATAAAAACTGCTCCAAAATTCGGTTACAAAACAAGAGTTTCAGATGCTGAGGTACTAAACTGCCTCATGAGCAAAGGCATTATAGCTATGGTTTACTCATCTCCTTGGATATTTTAAAGAAATGTCAATCGAAAAAAAAATAAAGGAATGTTAAAACAGATAAACAATTTTGAAGTAAAAGATTAAAGCTGTTTTTAAGATTAAACATAGGATTATATGATTTGGCTATTCCATTTCTGGGTAAAAATACTCAATAGAATCGGAAGCAGGTGTCAGAGAAATTAGTGTGCCCAGTTCACGACAGCATTGTTCACAATAGCCAGAAGGTGAAAGCAAAATAAGCATGCATGGACAGATGAGTGGATAAACACAGTGGGTATGTACATACGATGGATTATGATTCAGCCCTGAAAAGAAAGGACATTCTGACACATGCTGTGACAGAGATGAACCTTGAGGACATTATATTAAGCGAAATAAGCCCAAAGCAAAACATTGAGTGTTGTCTATTTCCGTGAGGTATTCAGCTGATTCCACAGAGACAGCAGAATGGCAGTTGTGAGGCAAGGTTGAACAGGGTGATAGTGTCTAGTAGGTAGACTTTTAGTTTAATCAAGTCAGAAGAGTTGTGGAATGGGCAGTGAGGATGGTCATGTATCAGTGTGAACATCCTTAATGCCACTGAACTGCATGCCTGAAAATGGGGAGGTCTGTGTTACATAAATTTCAAAGTAAAGAAAAAAAAAACAAAACCCTGTTTAATGACTAGTAGTATTTGATCAGTCCTGATTCTGTAAGTATGTCAAAAATTGAATCCAGTACTCTGTGGTCTCTCATAGGATCTTTCATAACGGTTTACCTTGACATCAGAGCTGTGGTTAGTTACCCAGTTATGATCTGCAAACCTGAAATCAAATTCCAACTCAAACACTGGGTTTGAACTTCAGATGATAAAGCTGAATTCCTTAGTGACACTGCAAGCAACTAGCCTGACAGTCTCCATGACTGGTGTCACCATGGACCAAATTATACAAAATACTGACTTACTCTATTGATGACAAAGGTATCGAAATCAGTTCAGCTGCCCTGAAAACATTTTTTACCATGTGATTTAAGATGAAAAGATGAAAAGATGAGGACTTGGTGTAGCTCGGTGGTAGAGCCCTGGTCTCGCATGCATAAGGACCTGGGTTCAACCCCAGCACCACCAGAAAACCAAAAAAAGGTTTCTATACAAATACCATGCCATTTTATGAAAGAAACTTGAGCATTCATGGGGTTTGCTATGCACACAGGCCCTCGAACCAATGCCCAGGGACACAGCGAATACCTCATAACCAAAAGGTGCTAAGCAAAGCACACGAAAAGGTCAAGCAGCTGAGGGACACCATGGGACTGAAGTTCTACCTCTTGGTGATCTGGCTTGGCTCCTGCACATCTGGCTCCAGACCTCATTATCCAGCAGCCTCTGCAGCATCACATCTACCAGCTGCTCCATGATCTTCAAGACCGCATCCAGGATCAGAAACATGGAGGAGTCACGCTCCTTATTCTGTGTGGTGATCCGAATGGTGTCGGCCACAAAGACGTTGGCTGTCCTTTCCAATTTCTGGATATCAACCCAAGGTATTACAAGTTGAACTGAAAGAGAAAAGATGCAAAATCAGATCCCCCATAAAGTGGGAGCCAAACTTCAAGCATCAGCAAATAACAATCCAACGTTCTATTTGTTTCTTTTAAGCTAAAATGCAAAAGTCTCAAAGCCTGTGCAGGGGAAGAGTACACAACTGCCTGATAGCTGCTGGTGAAACCCAACTCATGGGCCAAGGGTTTTCTTAAAGATTGAAGTGTCATCTCCCAGGTTGCTGGCTACTGCATACTTTCAAGGACCAACATTTTGCAATCCAATAGCATACATCTTCAAGAATATTTCAACACTCATGCAAAAGTTTCTGAATCACACAAAATCTACTTTCAAAAACAGCACTCACACATTAAGGTAGAAGAAAAAGGAGTGTGCAAGAGGGTTATTCATTTCTCGTTCACAGAAGCGGGCTGAGCATCGAGTCTGTGTCACATGACTCTTATTATGCTTTGAAGACACTACAAGCAGATTCTATGAAATGCTAAGGTAATACAGTACAGTCAGGCACAGTGTATGTACACCTCCGAGCTACCTGCATGCCTGAGGCAGGTGGGTGTCTTGATCCCAGGGTTTTAGGGCCTGGGCAACAAAACAAGACTTTCACTTTATAAAAAGAAAGCAGGTGCTGGGACATAGCTCAGTAGCAGAGCACTTGCCTAGCATGTGTGAAGCCCTGGGTTTGATTCCCAGCACTGCCAGAAAGACAGCCAGGTGCTGTGGCACCCACCTTTAGTGCCAGTGACCCAGGAGGCTGGAGGACCCCTCCTTGCTAGGGAGGTAACTTAGCTAGTCCTTGTCTCAAAAAGCAAGGTTGGGATGCGGGGCAGAGCTCAACAGTTAAGTGCTCTGGCTTCAATCCTCAGTAATACTGCTACTAATAAAGATAATATAAAATAGTGCAGGTGATATATTTTTAAACAAACATGCTAGTCCCAGATTTTTTTGGGGGAGGTGTTACCAGGGATTAAAGTCAGGGGCACTTGGCTACTGAGCCTCATCCCCAGCCTAATTTTGTATTTTATTTAGAGACAGGTCTCACTGAGTTGCTCAGTGCCTCGCCTTTGCTGAGGCTACCTTTCAACTTGCTATCCTTCTGTCTCAGTCTCCTGGGACGCTGTAATTACAGGCATGCACCACTATACGCATCTGAGAATTAGTGTGGATACAATGATAGGCAGTAGGCTAATGCAGAAGAAAACCGGAGAAGATAAAATCATATCTGTTAGCCGATTCCTCATACAGATAACAAGTAGAAAAACATGATTGAATATTAGCAATAATTAATTTTTTCCAAGTATCATCATCCTAACACAATTAGGTTTAGTGACAATCCTTAGTGTTCCAAATGAAATCATTTCCTTTTCACCTCAGAGAATGAATGTCATATTGTAACATTTCTTTCCACTTATTTAGCCATAGCATTTTCAATGACTTTAGAATTGTAAACAGCCTCATTACTATGTCAGGACTGGGACTACTCTTTTCCAGCTATGCCAGCTCTTCTGCCCACACTAGTTTCATCTACACTGCCTACTTGAGTTCATTAAGTGACTGCTCTGTGGAACGCCCTGCACTTAAGCAGCACAAATAGGAAAAACTAAACTACAAGCAAATAAGCAACACCAACTTGGCAGAACCCAGCCCAGAAACAGACATGGTGCACATTATAAGGGGACAAGGAAGGCATGGTGGACGTGACCAATCTGAACTGGGTTTTGAAGGACAAACAGGAGTTTCTAAATAGACTAAGGAGAGAAGGAAAAGCATTTGGAAAAGTGTTCATTTGGGAAAGCATTTCAGAAAGAAGGATGACCAAGGTTAGGCTGGGGCCCATTCCAAGCAAGGTCAGGAGATGACTGGGCACACAGGGCAGGATACTGAGGCATCAGAAGGGAGTCTGGTGAGACTGAAAGAGAAAACAGCATGTGCAGGAGGCTGGCCACAGGAGATATTGAGAAGGAGGCCTCCCACTGGCTGCACTTGGAGAATAAATGAAGAAAACCACACATACGTGTGTGTCTCCCATGCCACCCAGCACGGGCTCTTGAAATGGCTTCTGAAAGTGCTTTCAATGGCAATGGCTTTTGAAACCTTGAACACACAACTGATACCTGTGGCTTTGCCTTTTCCTGTGGGAATGCCAGTACTGAGGACAGTGCCCACTGCTGGTGTGATGTCATAAATTCTTTCTGGATTTGAAGTGGACCCAGGTAAAGTGTTCTGCATATACAACAGTCATGATGTTCAAGGATGGGTGTTTTAAAAGATGTCCTTCTGCATTAAGAAGCAGAAGTACATGCTACTCCTATAGAAATATTCACCCATCAGATATGATACTGTTTCTTCAACATAATCTATGGTAGTAAAAGGTTTTGAGAAGCTATTTAAATAAGTTACATAGATATGCTCCTGAAGGTAGCAGAAAAATGAATTGTCTCCAGAAAACAAGCAAAAAAAAAAAAATCAAGCTCCTTCGTTGTAGCATGTATACTTCAACTTAATTATCTGCACAAATCATTTGGAAACTAATCCAGTATCACCTGCTGTCTTCTCAACCACCCACTTAAATCTTTTGCTGTGGGATTTAACCTTTAATGGCTTCTCTAGGGAGCCATGCCAATCAACCCCAGGGCCAACTTTATCTTGAAGGACCAAATACTGCAGATGCTGGCACTGGGCTAACATGACTTCATTGACCAGGAGAAGGGGTAGAAGCAGAGGTGGTTGATGCTGATGTACAGACAGCCTTGGCGGGGCACCCAGCCCTTACAGCAGCAGCAAGAGCAGTAGGTGACCACCTTCTCTGCCTCGAGGAGGACGAACCTGGCCTCCAACGTCACCACCACTTCTCAGAACTTCCTGGGCTCCCCTTTCTGCTCAGCAAGCCTGCTGCTGCTCTCTTAATCTCTTAAGCAATCAGACCCTGACTCACAAGAGACAGGGCCTTCATCCAGGGAGCTGGGCAAAGGGAAGGAAGACAGCACAAGGGACAGGAAGCAGGAAGGACAGATGCACCCAGGCACTTAAGGAATCGCTGTTGTTTCCACGACAACCACTCCTGTCCACAACCCTGAAACAGCCACAGCCAGAGGGGGAAAAAAAAAGGCAGAGATCAATTAACCATCACAAGGTTGCAAAACACAAAGAGAAGTCTCTCAGTCACTTACTGACCATGAAGCTGTGGCTGAATCAGCTGACTTCTAAGGTTTTGAGAATTTTAACTCACAATTATTTCCCAAATCCTCCCTACACTCATGCTACAGTTTGGATCTTCAATGCCTCCCCAAGGTCCATGTGTTAAAGGCCTGATTCCCAGCTAGTGTATTGGAAGGTGATGGAAATGCACAAGGTGGTGTCTGGCAGGAGGTCCTTGGATGACTGCGGACATGCCCTTGAAGAGGACAGCGGGACCCCAGCCCCTTCCTCTCTGCTCCCTGGCTCGCCATGAGTTGAACACTTTTCCTCTGCCATAAGCCGCTGCCTTGATGTGCTGTCCCATCACAGGCTCACAAGCAAGGGGCCCGATCAGTCACGGACTGGAGCCTCCAGAACTGGGAGCCAAACCAACCTTCCCTAAGTCAGTCACTCAGGTATTTGTGACAGCGATGAAAAGCGAAACAACACAAGAGATATGAAACCCAGTGACTGGCTCTGGTGTGGGAACTCACATCAGCCCCGAAGAACTACGCAACTAGGACCTAAGAGTCTCTTTAAAACATGAACGAATGTCTTCATTAGGTTCAAAAAGGTCAGTATAAAGCCAACTGCAGGATCTGGAGAAGACTAATGCCATGCACCACCACTGTCCACTCTGTATTTGTTCAAGGTGGAAGGGAGGACCCTGGCCAAGCTTCTAGAGGGCTAAAGTACTCCTAAATCCCTGGGGAGTGCGGGAAATAGCAGAGGGCACAATCTGACACTGCAACTCTTTTGTCAACTACCACCAAGAAGGGACCTTTGTGATCTGTGGTGGTGACAGAAGAGACTAGAATAAAAGCTGTGGTCCATGTCTCAAGGGTGACAGTCTGTCGTTACCTGTCCTTTTCTTTTTCTTAACATTTTCATTTGTGTTTTATATGACTGTCTTATGAGAGCCTATGTTTCCTAAATGAGGCTATTTTCTCAGGGGTGTTACCAAATCCTCACTGTATAAGTCCTTTTAGAAATGAAACCTGGGCACTCACATTAAAATAATCTAATCATAATTACTATAAAATAAACCTCAGTGCTGGTGAAGTGTACTGTTTTCTTCATTATTTATCAGGCTCTAGAGCCGACTGGCATGGCCGAGAACAGGATTCAGAGGCTCCAAGCAGACACGATGGTGGCCATAGGGCCTCCCAACTGTCATGGCTGCATGTCTGGTCCCAGGAAGAGCTGAAGCAGAGGGATTTTTCAAGTTTTATGGAGCAGCCAAGGGCCCAGGAAAGGTCCAACTCTCACACCTGTGGATCTGGCCCGAGGAGTGGGGAGAACAAAGGCCACGATGTGCTCTCGCTTCCCAGCACTGCCTCCTCAGCTTTCCTTTCTTCCTTCCTTCCTTTTTTTAGGGCATACTAGCTTTGAAGTGTCACGGATCAAAACTGTCACCCCCAAACATGCCACTTCAGCATAAGGATAACTGAGCCAAAGATAACTGAGAGACAAAAAAGACGGGGTACCAGAAAGACTGTCCGCCCTGCCCCATCTGCCTCGAGTCAGGAGGGACTCTCCATCTGCACAGGTGTGTCCCCCTCTGTCCTGGGAAGACACCTTTGACCTCTTGATCTCAGCAGCATGGGGGGCTCACACAGCCTCATGGAGAGAGCCCTACCTTGCCATTAGTTTCCCCCATGTTTACCTCCCCGACGCTGCACCACCCCAGAAGATGGACCCCTTTTCCTGTCACTTCAGTCCTCAGTCAACTGGTTGCTTTCCCTTAAGGTGCTGTGCAAGGTCGATTCTAACCACCCTACCAGTTACATGGCTGAGTTTCTGCCACGTGTATACACTCTGAGTGCATGCATATCAACTCTTTCTCTCTTGCTCATCTGCTGCATAGCGATGTCATTTCCGGGCCTCAACTACAGAACCTAGGGAGAGGACACTTTTCCTTCTCCTATAGAAGGATCTCAGGAAGCAGCATAGCAGAAATCAATTTCCTTCCTCCCAAGCAAGGGAAATACCTCAAGAAAAGAACCACTACAGTTCACGTTAGGCCAAGAGAGGCAGGTCAAGTGTTGCTGATGCTCAGTCCCATCTGATACAGGAGACCGAGGCACAGTTCATCAGCAAGGATGAGGGGTGTCCCGAGAGCTGTGTGTGTCTTTTACCGTAGCCCAGGTCAGCTTTGACCCCACAGGTAAGAGGTCATGCCCTGGCTGCCAAGCACTGGATGGCCTCGGTCACCCCTGTTCTTCACTCATCCTGGTCACATCCCCTAGTCCCCAAATGCAAAAGACTGCTTCTTTTGCTTGCTCTAAAATCAAAAATTCACTTTGACACCCCTTACGAAAAGCTGGAAGTCTTCAAGTTTGTTTTCAAAAAAACAAAATCCATGGTCTGGGATATTCACAACAGTTCTATTAGTGCATTCTACTTATACACAGTAGTGGGGTTCACTCTGACATCATCATACAGGCATGGAATAGAATGAGCTCCATTTCCCTCCCCTGGGCTGCCTACTTTAGTGGGCTCTCTACTACGTATTTGGTCTTTAATTAGTGCTTCATAGGTGTGCATCAAAGATGGAATTCACTGTCGTATATTCATGTATGTATACAGCACTATTTTGACAATTTCTTTCCACACTGGGGATCCTTTGAATAGAGGAAATGAACTGAGGGTGAGGAAGGAGGAACAGGAAGCGGGAGGAAAGATGGATGGCTTTGGGGAGGTTTTATCCCAAGGGAAGAAAACTGTATTGCAGGCTTATATGTTCAAGTATGTAAGGAGAGTCCACTGTAGAACAAGGAAACATGTCCCTCCCCAACAGGATCTTAAAGCACCAATTACCATCATGTCCTTGCAAGGACACCAGTTATGTAACAATGTAACTGGCAGCAGGTATGGACAAATACCTCCCAAGATTTCTCTCCTGTCTTCTCACACCTTAACTGGCTGTAACTCCATTTAATTAACATCTGCAGAACAAACATCCACTATTGGGACCAGAGCACTAGGTCCAATGTGGTGACAAATGTTACAGCTAAAGAGAAAATGAGTCAGGAATAACTAATTTGAGGAAGACAATAATATGTTGCTCTGCAAAAGCAGAAATCTTAACATTATGGTATCCCACGAGAAAAAAAAAAGGATAATTATATCTGTAAAAGATAACAGGAATTAGGCCTGAGGATGAAGCACCACCCTCTTTTTTTCCTAAATTTCAGGTGTATCTTTATGTGCCGCAAAGACTGACAGGTGACAAATTGAACTAATTTGCCTTTGCACATTAATCCAAAAAGTGTAATCGGACTGGTGAAGACTGTGGGTACATGGCAGAGTTCAAAATGTCATGAAGAGTCACCCCAGATAGGGAGAAAGGTAGAGATCAAAGGGCCTACCTTCACCTTTCCCTTGACAAAGCTGGCCATGTCGTCTTTATAATCAAACACAGAGTATGGAGGAGATTCTGTCCCAGCCAGTTCCAGTGCTGGTTGATTTCCTCTAATGTGGTACCTGGATCAGAATAGAAAGAGAGAGAGTGAAAAACAAGAGTCATCGTTTTGCTAACATTAAGTCACTGTGTTAATGTTCTGCAAACATCCTGTGCCAGGGTTCTCACACCCAAGCCACAGTTTGTAACTGAAAGCTGGCACTTTCCACTGGTGCCAAGGTCTCTCCCGCCACTGCACTGGGACTTACAAACTTCAGTCCCATGACCACTTAGGTCAGCTCACCAAGCAGGAAAACCTTGGAACTGTCCTGTGACCACCCTGCACACCTTGATCATGTGCAGAGCACCTACCACTCAAGTGTCAGAAGCATTTGCAATGGTACAGCTGTTCCAGCATGGAACACAGACCAAGTGGCAGACGATTCTCAACAGTCTCACTTAGTGTCTCCTGGGAGAAGAGAGGCCCGTGGAGAAGTACCAAAGTCACGTTCAAAGGGGAAGAACCTCCTGGGAAGGTCCTCACAAGGATGTTGTCACTGCAACAGGCACTGGTTGACCGACAAGCAACAGCCAGAAATTTCCCAGGTTTACAAATGGACACTTCATACCATTTACAGCAATATTGAGATTGCTATCAAAAAAACCAGTATTTAATACCTAATCCATTAAGTATCACAGCTTAGCCTAAGCTCCTATCAACACGTTCAGAGCACACCCATTACCCTGCAGTTGGGCAAAACCATCCAATACAAAGCCTATGTATTATAAAGTGTTGAAGAGCTCACGTAATTTATTGCATACTATGCTGAAGTGAAAAGTCCAAGGTTTCTACGCCTATGCTTCCACGTGACCGAGAAGTCCAAAAATTGTGAAGTCTGAACACGCAAAGTCAGGGGGCCATCTGGATACGTCACTTTCCTTTGCCTTACAAATCTTCAACAGGGGCCTCGGTCACCTTTTTGCATGCTTCCCCACTATCTACCCACCATGCTTACTGGGCACTGACTACATGCCCAATGCTGTCCTGGGCACAGGAGGGAAACAGCCAGAGAGACACTGGAACTTTTACTTCCATGAGGGAGGCAGGAAAAAAGAAGTGACCTGAGCACCAGCAGGGAGTCAGCACAACGGATGTCTGAGCTCTAGCCTGAAGGACTGGGCATGCTCCTCTGTCTACAACCCCAAGCCACTCAGTCAATGCTCACAACTTCTCTCTCTGCCTAAAGTGAGGCACCTTTAGGAAGCCTGGAGAGACTTTGGTCCATGTGAAATTAAAATAGCAAAAACAACTTGTCTCCCTTCCTATCTGTTATCCACAGATCTTTTGCCAAATAACACAGTTAACCCATGAAGTAGTTTAACTCTCTCTTCCACCTAGTTTAAAGGAAAAAAGTGCTCTTAAAGGCCCCCCTCTACTTCCCTGTCCTGTCACACAGGACCCTGGATAAGACAGGGATCATCCTCACAGGCCGCTCTTCCCATTCCTACTCTTGAGCTGGTTCCACCCAGGGTCTTTCCTACCCTTTTTGTTTGTACTTTATTGGACACTCACATTCCTTGGCAGGGATCCTTTCTCAATGCTCAGCACACAACCAAGTATGAGGGCGAGTCAATGACATGCAAGACGCCCAAGTAATGCCTGCACAAGTACAAATATCCCAGTCAACAGCACAATCCTCACACCAGAACATACCCATGCCTCCCATCCTCACTCCCCACAAGAGAACCCTGAAAAGAACAATTCACTACTGAGGACCTTCTGAGGGCAGGGCAATGGTAGAAAACAAGCCAGGCAAACCTGACCTGTGTCGACCCAAGGAAAACTTCCTCAGTATCCGGCAGCCCAGTGATGCAGTCTCTTGGCACAGACATGCAACATGGGGTGGAGACTGCCCAAGTCGGACACAGCCCTTGCACTTTGCCCCCCGGCTATTACCACACACGCACACACCTGGGAAAACCCTGTTAATCAGACACCAAGACGGTAAAGGAAAGGGCCACTTTATACCCCCAAACACGTGAGTGCCCTGAAACACACCCCTAAGAAGCCAGGCTCACTCATGCTCATAGCTCAGTGTGCTTCTGATCACCAAGAAAGAGACAGACATGTGAAGGAGAGCCAGAGCTTCTGAAATCAGGTGAGGCTCCCCGGGCATTACCTGCAAGCACAACAACAAGCAGATGCTCCGCATGTTCACAACTCAGGATCTGGAACATTCCAACGGGAACAAGACTCACCAGTGCCTATGGCCCAGTGAACATTGCATCCATCCAGGAACTCTCCACATGCTATGGGAGAGTACACCTGTGAGCCGGGAACTTGAAGCGGAACTCGAAAGGGAGCGCCCTCAGTGTTGGAATCCAGCACTGCCTCCAGAGCACCCACCAGGCCACGTATAAGGCAAAAGAGAAGCAAACACACCTGTGAGCTCAGGGACATGCAGAACCACAGCCAGTGTGTAGCTGCCACTCCCACATGCGGAAGCAGCATGGTCACTGGTGAGAGCCCAGGCATAGCTCCAAAACCCTGCAGAATCAGAGATCCATGGGGCCCAGAGCTCTAGCTTCCTCACACCCATTTCCCCAGCATCTGCTGTTGGAGTTAGACTGCCCGATTGGAACCCCAGCTCTACCACTTTCAAGCTGTGTGGCCTTGGGAAAGTTACCTGATTTCTCTGTGCCCTGGTCTCTTTGGAAGCTAAAGCAACCACGATATGCCTCCAAGGGTAATTATGGAAATTAAGTCATCATTCAAAGTACCTAGACTATTGCCAGGCCCTTCAAGCACCAGGTAAGTGTCGCCCGTTAGGATCCTCATCATATCTACATCTCACATGGAAGAATAATCCCTTTCTACTCCAGAAAGGTACCCTGAGAAATATGACAACACATCCAAGACCCCACAGGACAGAAGGCACACGTAGCAGGTGAAGGATTGGCATTCTGCTGTGATGAATGGCATCCTGAATCACTGGCAGGTGAACAAACCCAATCCCTCCTCCCTGGAGGAGCTGAAGCCCTCCACTTTCCTTTGCCCATGCTCCTTCACTACTAGGCCCCGAGAGGGCCCTGAGTGACCTGAGGAGTTTATTTTGGTTTAAGACCCCAATATTAAAGGAAGTTGAATCATTAAGGAGTATGTCACTGACCTGCCACCCCATCACCCCAGAGTGTGCAGCATGTTTCACACCAGCAGGGACATGTGCCAACACAACAGAGCACCCCACAATTCAGAAAGTTAATGCTGGGACATTCCTACCCTCTGCTTCTCAGATCCTGCCAGTTTCCAAGTGCCTCACAAACCCATCCTAAGGGGAACAAACACGCTGTGACTTGGAAATGCATGGGATGTATCCACTTGTTCCTCCCGCCTTGGCAGCAGGGCACTCTGTCACTGGACGGCCCTCATGATCGCAGGCTGACTGGGGCCTGCCCCACATCACAGAGGATTAGGGCATATCCCCAGGAAAAGATCCAAATTCAAAACTGTATATATGGGGACTTGGGCTGGGGATCAGTGGCACAGAACCTGTCTGGCATGTGGGAGGCACTGGGTTGCATCCTCAACACCCTATGAAAGGGAACAAATAAAGGTCTATTAACATCAAAAAAATTATTTAAAAAAATGCTTGTTTGGTTTCTACTGATCACAGGTTGCTTTTGTACCACTGTAGAAACAAAGGCACTAATCCAGCCCACAGGAGTTGAGAACTGCTTGTCTTATGACTCTACCACATTGGACCTGTTCAGAATCACCCACTGCCTTGAGCCGTCACATCTCCCAACACACCTTTGACTTTCGTGAGCTTGACGGCTTCAAAGATTACTGGCCAGTTCTTCAGCAGCAAATCCCAGTTTTCGCTTGCCTGACGCTGATTAGATTCAGGTTAAAGTCTCTGGCCAGCCTCACAGAAGGAATGCTATGCATCACATCCTCTCAGGTGGACACAATTTCAACTTGTTCCACTCCTGGTGATGTTCACTTGGTCTCTTAAGTTAGTGGCTGCTTGGGCTCTGCACCATCAACTTATTCCTTTTTCCCTTGTAACTCACAAGCCTCCTAGAGACAAATAATGAAGTTATATAAATTTCCCATTCCTCAAACTTTCAATTTATTCACTTTTATCAGTATGGTCTCATCTTTTCTGCTTTTCTTCAAAGAGTAAGAATTCATTACTATTATTTACTCGGATGATTTAATTGTCCCAGGTTTGGCAGGTAGGAATCCCTTCAAGCTGGGTTCTGTGTCCTTTGGACATGTACTCATGGTTTTTCATAGTCTCTGCCACAATAAAATATTCCAACATTGTCTCGTACTTTCCCTGCACCATCCCAGAAATGGGACATTTTTCCCAGAAATTCTATTTCTTTTCAAGAGGATTGCTATACAAAAGCCACCTGGCATTCTACTGGCTTGGGAGGCTGAGGCAGGAGGATTGTGAATTCAATGACTGCCTCAGCAACTTAGCACAACCGTGGCTCAAAATAAAAAAATAAAAAGGGCTGGGGATGTGGATCAGTGGGTATGTGGCCCTAGGTTCCATCCCTGCTATAAAATAAAAATAAAAAGCTGGTATCTGGAAACTCATTGGTAACCGGGTCTGTGTGTATACATATGACTCATGTATTTGCACACAGGCATACACATCTCTAATGCAATGTGTGTATGTATACATAATCTACATAGAGAGAAACTGAGTTCACACTGATGCCTCCTGCAACCCACTCCCCATGTTTATTCTTACTTCTTTCCTTGTTCTCAGCTCTCTTCTCCAACAGAGAAGCCCAGCCTCCACCACCCTTGACAGACTTACTTGCACATCAACCCTCTCTTGCTCCCAACCTCCACACCCAAGACACACCCTGCTCACCCTGTGCAACCTCTTCCTTGATGACCGGCACCTACACCACCCTTACCTGCCCTACGGGATGACTTTCCCCAGCAGAAGGAAGGAAATATGTGGTTTTACAGCAATTATTCTTTGGCTAGTCCCCTGACCCTTTAAGGGTTTGTTATTTGGTGTCAGACGACGGAGCAGGGACAGGAAGGCTGTCCTGTCTGCTAGATGGAGAGCTGACACTTAATACAGAACCCACAGGCAGCTTAGCAGAGCTCAGTGGAAGAAAACAGCAGGCTGGGGTAAGGGCACTTAAGGCTGTGTTTTCAAAAGACCAGTGAAATGCCACGTTTGTCTAGCAACTATAAAAAATCCTGGTGGAGACACCGAGGAAGACTAGAAAGGAGCCCATCCCAGGCGCTTCTCAGACGTCTCTGACAGAACCCATGCAGACTTTGTAACAGCAGCCTGGGGGACTCTAGGTGACATGGAATGAAGAGAACAGGGAGGGTGTGCAGCACCCGGACAGTCACAGAGGGGTGCTGAGTTTTGAGGCAGAGTGGGAATTTCTCTCACATGCTTCTGGAAAGGTCTGGAGGTCTGTGTCAACCCGGACCCTTCAACTGGTGGACAGGTGGGCAGAGCAGCAATCAAAAAGCCACAAGGGGACTTCCAGCTTCAGTTCCAGCATGCAAAGAGCTTGGGAAGCACCCCTCCCATAAATACAAGCAGAGGCCAAGCAGACTGCAAATCACAGGCTTTTCTTGGACTCATCGGAGAACTGAGGTCACGGGTCAAAACATAACCCCCAAAGCTAAAGCGGCACAGGTAATCCGAGGGACACAGCTGGGACCTGCTCCCCCAGTGCTGAGGTCATAAACTGCAGGACACTTGAGTCCTCAGTCTCACTGTGTGAGGGCCTGACTGAAAGAGAATAAGAAAGCCCTGGTGCTGCGATCTTAAGGGACCCCAAGGCAGCACAGGTGTTCTCACCAGAACCCCACCAGTTCCCACTGAAAGACCCCAGGGACACCTGCCCAGCTCTCTGGACAAGGGAAGAATAAGGCCATGAGGCATCCTCAGGTCCTCACCCCAGCTGGGGAAAGTCCTTCTCTGGCTCCTGTGTCCCCTGTGGCTTTCCTGTCCCCACAGGGGTGGGAGGAAGTGGCTAGAAAACTCTTGGGAATGTCACAGGCCAGGGTCACAAGTCCACTGATGACTGAGATAGATTGATGATTCTAGGACCCTCCCCCTTGCCAACAGCAAAAGCTCCAGGATAAATGAGAGCACATGACAGCTCAAAGAGCAGGGAGACTGGGAAGTTCTTAACCCAGGGACATAGGGGAGACACAACCAGGGACATGGAGGAATGTGAGGCCTCTGGTACCTTCAGCTACAGGAAACTGCAAAGAACCAAGTCCCAGCAGAGTAGCAAAACACACATGGAAGATGATTTCCTCACTTGTTAGTATTTATTTATATATATGTATAAATAATAAGTTGTTTATATACCATAATAAGTTTTCTCTCTATATATATATAGAAAAACATGCCAGTAGGCAAGAAAATACACATGATTAAAAGATAGGACTGAGGAGATAGCTCAGTCGGTAGAGTGCTTGCCTTATAAGCACAAGGCCGTGGGTTTGATCCCCAGAAACCAGAAATAAAAAGAAAAGATAAAGCATGCATCAAAATGACACACAGATAAGACAGATCTTGGTACTTTGAGAGAACTTTTAAAATAAGTGCGATTTATAGGTGAAGGGCTCTAAAGAAAAGGTATAGAGTATGGAAGACTAGGTCATGAAAGCAGACAGATGGAAACTCTAAGAAATGAAAAACAAAATAAATAGAAATAAACAAAAATGAAGATTGCCCTTCATGGCTCATCAGTAGATGGGACAGTCAAGAAAACAATCAGTGAACTTGAAGACAGATAAACAGAAACCCCCCCACACACTGAAAAGCGAAGAGTGAGACAGAGACATAGGAAGTATACAATATCTGACTGCTGGGGATAATTCCCAAAGGTAGAAGGACCCCAAACTGGAAAAACAGAAGAAGAGGAAAGCAATCATGTGAAGCAATAATGACCAAGACTTTTCCAAAATTAATGACACACCCCAGATCACAGATCCAAGAAGTACAGAGAATACCACGCAGAAAATTATAAAAAAAAGGAAAAATATTTACAAATCTACACTGAGGTATATCATATTCAAATTGCAGAAACAAAAAGAAAATCTTTAAAGAAGAGGGGGTGTGAAGCAGACAGCCTAGGAAGAACACGGTAATTATAGCAAACTAGTCCAAACATACGATCAAGGGAGTTGAAATAAGGTGTTGAAAGAAATGAATCACAAACCAATAAACCTAAATGAAGTGAGGATTTGTTTGGGGGGGGATACTTGGTATTGAATCTAGGGGTGCTCTACCACTGAACCACATCCCCAGTTGTTTTACTGTTTGTTTAGAGACAGGGATTCAAAAATTGCTGAGGCTGACCTCAAAGATGTGATCCTCCTGCCTCCTCTACCAAATTGGTAGGATTACCAGCAAGGACCACCATGCCAGGCTATGTCCAGTGAAATTATCCTTCAAAATTGAAAATGAAAGACTTTCTTGAAAAAGAACAGGAAATCCATATCCAGCAGACCTAACCATCAAATTCGTCAGAGAGAAAGAAAACACATAGGTCAGTAGTTCTAAGCTACGTAGGAAGAAGAGTGTGTCTCAGGAAATGAATGATGGTAGATTCAAATTTCTTATTTTTCCTATCCCTAAGCAACTGAAAAGAAATGTTTGAAGGGTTAACAAAAAGTTTATTGAGTGATTACACTATGTAAATAAGTGAAATGGATGACAATGTCAGAAAAGATGAGACAGGATCTGGGAATACTATATCTGCATTTGGCCAAGCATGGTGGTGCACACCTACAATCCCAGTGGCTCAGGAGGCTGAGGCAGAAGGATCACAAGTTTAAGGCCAGCCTCAGCAACTCTGAGACCTTGTCTCAAAATAGAGCTACAAATGGACTTGGGATATGGCACAGTGCTTAAGTGTCCCTGGGTTCAATCCCAAATACACGAAAAAAAAATCTACATTTCATGTGAAACAGTATAATATTTGTAGACACAGACTAATCTGGAAATTATGTTCCAAACCAGAAATATATACTACAAATTCTTTTCAACCTACTGTTGGCAAGCTAACAGATAAATGGCATCACCAAGCATTCAACTGCTAAAGAAGCCAGGGAAAGTGGTTCAAAAGAAAAAGAACAGAACAAGGAATAGAAAACAGTTACCAACCTGGTAGAGATTCATCTAACAATGCCAACAATCATTTTACATGTGAATGGCCTAAATACACCAACCAAAAACACCCAGGGATTTTCAGAATGGATTTAAGAAAAAAAAAGAAGCAAGAAAAGAAAACCAAGCCCACAAGAAACCCATGTCACTATCTTTTTAATATATATTTGTATGCGATTTGCTAAAATTTTGTTGAGAATTTTTGCATCGATGTTCATTAAGGATATTGGTCTGAAATTTTCTTTCCTTGATGTGTCTCTGTCTGGTTTAGGTATCAGGGTGATATTGGCTTCATAGAACGAGTTTGGTAGGGTTCCCTCCTCTTCTATTTCATGGAATAGTTTGAGGAGTATTGGAATGAGCTCTTCTTTAAAGGTTTTGTAGAACTCGGCTGAGAACCCATCTGGTCCTGGACTTTTCTTTGTTGGTAGGCTTTTGATGACCTCTTCTATTTTATTGCTTGAAATTGGTTTATTTAAGTTGTGTATGTCCTCCTCGTTCAGTTTAGGTAGTTCATATGTCTCTAGAAATTTGTTGATGTCTTCAAGGTTTTCTGTTTTGTTGGAGTATAGATTTTCGAAATAGCTTCTAATTATGTTTTGTATTTCACTTGTGTCTGTTGTGATGTTTCCTTGTTCATTCCGAATTTTAGTAATTTGAGTTTTCTCCCTCTTTCTCTTTGTTAGTGTGGCTAAGGGTTTATCAATTTTATTTATTTTTTCAAAGAACCAACTATTTATTTTATTAATTTTTCCGATTGTTTCTTTTGTTTCGATTTCGTTGATTTCGGCTCTGATTTTAACTATTTCCTGTCTTCTACTACTTTTGGTATTGGTCTGCTCTTCTTTTTCTAGTGCTTTGAGCTGTAGTGTTAACTCGTTTATTTGTTGATTTCTACTTCTTTTTTTGAATGCACCCCATGAAATAAATCTTCCTCTAAGTACTGCTTTCATAGTGTCCCAGAGATTTTGATATGATATGTCTTTGTTCTCGTTTACTTCTAAGAATTTTTTTATTTCCCTCCTGATGTCTTCTGTTATCCATTCATCATATAATAGTGTATTATTTAGTCTCCAGGTATTGGAGAAGTTTCTGGTTTTTATTCTGTCATTTATTTCTAATTTCAATCCATTATGATCTGATAGAGTACAAGGTAGTATCTCTATCTTCTTGTATTTACTAACAGTAGCTTTGTGGCATAAAATATGGTCTATTTTAGAGAAGGATCCATGTGCTGCTGAGAAGAAAGTGTATTCATTCTTTGTTGGATGGTATATTCTATATATGTCCGTTAAGTCTAAATTGCTGATTGTGTTGTTGAGATCTATAGTTTCTTTATTCAATTTCTGTTTGGACGATCTATCCAGTGGTGAGAGAGGTGTGTTAAAATCGCCTAGTATTATTGTGTTGTGGTCTATAGTGCACCACGATCAAGTGGGTTTTATCCCAGGGATGCAAGGTTGGTTCAACATTCGGAAATCAATAAATGTCATTCACCATATCAACAGACTTAAAGTTAAGAATCACATGATTATTTCAATAGATGCAGAAAAAGCATTTGATAAAATACAGCATCCCTTCATGCTCAAAACACTAGAAAAAATTGGGGTAATGGGAACATTCCTAAACATTATAAAGGCCATCTACGCTAAGCCCATGGCTAATATCATTCTAAATGGTGAAAAACTGAAAGCGTTCCCCCTAAAAACTGGAACAAGGCAGGGATGCCCTCTTTCACCGCTTCTATTCAACATCGTCCTTGAGACTCTAGCCAGAGCAATCAGACAACCAAAGAAATTAAAGGGATACGAATAGGAAAACAAGAAATCAAAATATCCCTGTTCGCTGATGACATGATTATATATTTAGAGGAACCTGGAAATTCCACCAGAAAACTTTTAGAACTCATAAGTGAATTCAGTAATGTAGCAGGTTACAAGATCAATGCTCATAAATCCAATGCATTTTTATACATAAGTGATGAATCTTCAGAAAGAGAAATTAGGAAAACTACCCCATTCACAATAGCATCGAAAAAAATAAAATACTTGGGAATCAATCTCACAAAAGAGGTGAAAGACCTCTACAATGAGAACTACAGAACACTAAAGAAAGAAATTCAAGAAAACCTTAGAAGATGGAAAGATCCCCCATGTTCCTGGATAGGCAGAATTAATATCGTCAAAATGGCTATACTACCTAAAGTTCTATACAGATTCAATGCAATTCCAATTAAAATCCCAATGATGTACCTCGCAGAAATAGAGCAAGCAATTATGAAATTCATCTGGAAGAATAAAAAACCTAGAATAGCTAAAGCAATCCTCAGTAGCAAGAGCGAGGCAGGGGGTATTGCAATACCAGATCTTCAACTCTACTACAAAGCAATAGTAACAAAAACGGCATGGTATTGGTACCAAAATAGACAGGTAGATCAATGGTACAGAATAGAGGACATGGACACAAACCCAAATAAATACAATTTTCTCATACTAGACAAAGGGGCCAAAAATATGCAATGGAGAAAAGATAGCCTCTTCAACAAATGGTGCTGGGAAAACTGGAAAACTATATGCAATAGAATGAAACTAAACCCCTATCTCTCACCCTACACAAAACTCAACTCAAAATGGATCAAGGACCTCGGAATCAGACCAGAGACCCTGCATCTTATAGAAGAAAAAGTAGGTCCAAATCTTCAACTTGTTGGCTCAGGATCAGATTTCCTTAACAGGACTCCCATAGCACAAGAAATAAAAGCAAGAATAAACAACTGGGATAGATTCAAACTAAAAAGCTTTCTCTCAGCAAAGGAAACTATCAGAAATGTGAAGAGAGAGCCTACAGAGTGGGAGAATATCTTTGCCAACCATACCTCAGATAGAGCGCTAATTTCCAGAATCTATAAAGAACTCAAAAAACTCTACACGAAGAATACAAATAATCCAATCAACAAATGGGCTAAGGAAATGAACAGACACTTCACAGAAGAAGATGTACAAGTAATCACCAGATATATGAAAAAATGTTCAACATCCCTAGTAATAAGGGAAATGCAAATCAAAACTACCCTAAGATTTCATCTCACCCCAATTAGAATGGCGATTATCAAGAATACAAGCAACAATAGGTGTTGGCGAGGATGTGGTGAAAAAGGAACACTCATACATTGCTGGTGGGGTTGCAAATTAGTGAACCACTCTGGAAAGCAGTGTGGAGATTCCTCAGAAAGCTTGGAATGGAAACACCATTTGACCCAGCTATCCCACTCCTTGGCCTATACCCAAAGGACTTAAAATCAGCATACTACAGAGATACAGCCACATCAATGTTCATTGCTGCTCAATTCACCATAGCCAGATTGTGGAACCAACCTAGATGCCCTTCAGTTGATGAATGGATAAAGAAACTGTGGCATATTTATACAATGGAATATTACTCCGCAATGAAGAATGATAAAATTATGGCATTTGTAGGCAAATGGTCGAAATTGGAGAATATCATGCTAAGTGAGATAAGCCAATCTCAAAAAACTAAAGGACGAATGATCTCGCTGATAAGCGGATGAGGACATATAATGGGGGGTGGGACGGGCTAGCATTAGGTTTAGGGTTAGGTTTAGAGTTAGGCTAAGGAGAGCAGTAAGAATGAAGGAAAGAAGGACTGTGTAGAGGGAAAAGAGGGGTGGGAGGGGTGGGAGGGGTGGGGGGGGAGGGGAAAAATATAATAAACATCATTACCCTATGTAAACGTAAAAAAAAATAAATAAATAAAAAAAATAAAATTAAAAAAAAAAAAAAAAAAGAAACCCATGTCACAGTCACACAAAGGAAAAGCAAAGGGGTGGGGCTAGGGATGTAGCTCAGTGGCAGAGTGCTTGCCTAGTATGCCCAACTCCCTGACTTCAATTGTTCACACCACAAGAAATTCCACCAGCAAACAGGATCCACCAACATATAAAAGAAATTACAGCTCATGACCAAGTGGGACTTGCTCCAAGTATGCAACAATGGTCCAGCATTCGAAAATTCATCAATATAGAAGTAGGGGGAGGAATCACAAACTTATTCCAATTGATACAAAAAGCATTTGACAAAAATGGAACACCCACCCATTCATGATTAAAAGAAAAAAACATAGCAAATGAGGAATTAAGAACTTGTCTAACTTGATAATATCATTTACCTTCTCGCCCCCAAACCCTACAATTAACATCACACTTACAGAGAAACTCAACACTTTCCTGATAACCAGGAACAAGGTAAAGACAACTTCTCCTATCACTCCTTTTCAACATCACACTGAAAGATCCAGCTAATATGCTAAGACAAAAAGAGGAAACAGAAGGTATACAGAGAGAGAAGGAAATAAAACTCTGTTCAAAGATGACATCCTTTTCTTTAAAAAATAAAGGACAGAATCAAGGAAAACTTAAGGAACTAAGAAGCACAGCAGAGCTGCAGGGAAGAAGAATAACACGACAACTGCTTTCCAACACTGCAGCAAAGGCCGGCTGTAACTTGGGCGGGGTGGGGGGGACGCGTAGTAGACACCATTGACAAGCCAGAGAAATGCAGAAGAAAGGAAACAAACCCGAGGCAAGGCCATCCTGACCCGGTGTCTCCCAAGAAATCCCCACCTGCGACTCACCCTGGGCTGGGAGCTGCGAGTCGTCCACCCCGCCCCCCCAAGCCCCTTACCGCTGAGGCCGCCACGCTGCTCTAGGTTGAAGGAGCCGGTGCTCCTCTTGGTCACCCAGAGCTTCAGGGCGTCCTTCAGCAGCACGTCGTCGGGCTTCTTTCCCTTCCTTCTGGTGCCCCTCTTCACGTAGCTGGGGCCAGGGCCCCACGTGGCCCAGCTCGCTCTGGAGGAGGCGGCGGCAGCGGCTGCACAGGAAACGCAGGCCCGCGGGTGCCCAGCGCTAGCACTTCCGCAAGCGCAGCAGGAGGAGCGCTCCAGGGAAACCCACGCAGCCACGCACCGGCCCCGCCCCGCACACCCCGCGCAGCCCGTCCAGCCGGCCAGGCAGCGTCTGCAGCGCCCCCGAGCCCCTCTCAGCCCAGCAGGCTGCAGAGGCGCCTCCCGGGTTTCTGGGTCCCAACCCCCGGCTGGGAGCGGCGAGCGCAGCGGTCAGTGAGATCCCAGGCCCGACCCACCCCCGCCACCCCCTTACCGCTGAGGTGACCAATCCCCTCGCTGTGCCCTCGGCGCTGCTGTGGCATCTAGTAGCCGCTGCTCCTCTGGGCCACCCAGAGCTTCAGGGTTCTTCACCAGCACCTCCTTGGGCTTGAGCCACATCCCGGGCGATCCGGCTACACTGTGGGGAGCCGCTTCACATTGCCCGGCCACCAGCAGCACCGGGCCCAGTTCGCTCTGCAGGAGGCAGCAGCAGCAGCGGTAGCGCGGGTATGGCACATTCGCAGGTGCGGCACATTCGCAGGTGCCCAGCGCTGGCAGTTCCAGGAGCCGCCCCCCGCCCCCGACCCGCCCAGCCTCACGGGGGCCCCGCCCCGGGTCGCCCCCACCCAGCCGATTCCCGCTGCGCCTTGGGGCGGGGCGGGTTTCTGCATCTCAGAGGCCCGACTCAAGGTTCCCAAGTGGAGGAAGGAGGTCTGATCCCGCTGACAGGTCCCCTCCTTCCAGTCCCGCACAGATAGCGGGGAGCGTCTGGGCAGTGGCCTGGCTCCAACCCCCGGTGGCAGCTCCTGGGAAAGAGCTCAGGGTGGCGGGAGCCGCCCCACACGCCTCATTCCAAGAGTTGGAGGAAGGATCTGGGGAAGAGATGTCTTGCTCTCCAACTGCGGGTTGACTAGCCCAGAGCCCTTTATCTCGGGAAGTACAAAAGGCACTAATGCAAACCAGTAAAGCAAGTGTGTTTGGGTTTTAAAGAACATTTTGGAGATCTCCCAAAAATAGCATGAAAAATAAAAAGTTATGTTTGGACTTGTTAGCACACTTTCTTAAAGATTTATTTTATTCACACATACTTTTCCATATTTATGGAGCACTGACATCTTTGTCTTGTTCAAATTTTTAGAGGGATGCTTCAAATTTTCTCCATTTAGAATTATGTTGAGAACATCATGCTAAGTGAAATAATCCAAACCCCAAAACCCAAAGACTGAAAGTTTTCTCTGATATGTGGAAGGTAATTAATTCACATGCATCTCCTTCCAAAGAGGAGGGACCTCAAGCAATGGAGAGCAACTTGGGGCAAACTTGGGACACAGCACCTCCAGTTCCCCAGGCAGAGCACCACAATGGGGACCAAGGGACACAAGGCAAAGTGCAAACCAGGGCAAACAACCACTGGCGTTCCTGTAACTACTACCTGCCCATGCAGAAACAATTTCTCCTGGAGGTGCCAGCACCACACTCAGAAAATGTCACCTGTACTTGCAAGTCTGTCCCTGAACCATTGATGAGATCTAAGAGCCCAGGCTTGCTCCTCTATCTCATATCTTCCTTTGGGGCCATGTTCATCTCCTCCCAAAGTGGAGGAACAAGAAGCACACATTATTGTCCACAGTAATAATGGACCAACTTGGGTTTCAATGCCTGCAGTCCCACAACCATGTCATCACCATAGTGACCATCTTGCATGGGACAAAAAAAAAAAAACTCTGTTCTTGGAACCATGGGGGCCACTCCTTTAAGTGCCAAAGGGCCCCCTTTGCAGAAACCCCTAAGTCCAACTCAGGTCATCAATAGTACCATGAGAAAGTGTGCATAGATTAACAACTGTGTCCTTCCCTCTCACCGGGGCAGCTCTGCTTCTCAGGGTGCACAGTGAAGAGAAACCTGGGGTTCAGGGCCCATTTTTTTTTTTTTTTTTTTGCTGTTGTGAATTTCAAATGTCACCATTTCTGTTTGTGTGATTATTGATGTTACAGATGTCATAGCAGGCACCCTGGCGTTTATTTAAATTTTTTTTCTTTTTTTTATTATTTTATTATAAACAAATGGGATACATGTTGTTTCTCTGTTTGTACATGGCGTAAAGGCATACCATTTGTGTAATCATAAATTTACATAGAGTAATGCTGTTTGATTCATTTAGTTATTTTTTCCCTTCCCCCCCACCCCTCCCACCCCTCTTTTCCCTCTATACAGTCCTTCCTTATTCCATCCTTTCCCCCCTCCCTAACACTAACTCTAACCCTATCACTAACCCCTCCCACCCCCATTATGTGTCATCATCCACTTATTAGGGATATCATTCTTCCTTTGGTTTTTTGAGATTGGCTTATCTCACTTAGCATGATATTCTCCAATTTCATCCATTTGCCTGCAAATGCCATCATTTTATCATTCTTTATGGCTGAGTAATATTCCATTGTATATATATACCACATTTTCTTTATCCATTCATCAATTGAAGGACATCTAGGTTGGTTCCACAATCTGGCTATTGTGAACTGAGCAGCTATGAACATTGATGTGGCTGTATCTCTGTAATATGCTGATTTTAAGTCCTTTGGGTATAAGCCAAGGAGTGGGATAGCTGAGACAAATGGTGGTTCCATTCCAAGTTTTCTAAGGAGTCTCCACACTGCTTTCCAGAGTGGCTGCACTAATTTGCAGCCCCACCAGCAATGTATGAGTGTACATTTCTCCCCACATCCTCGCCAACACCTGTTGTTGCTTGTATTCTTGATAATCGCCATTCTAATTGGGGTGAGATGGAATCTTAGGGTGGTTTTGATTTGCATTTTTCTTATTACTAGAGATGTGGAACATTTTTCCATGTTTGTTGATTGCTTGTAGATCTTCTTCTGTGAAGTGTCTATTCATTTCCTTAGCCCATTTGTTGATTGGATTATTTGCATTCTTGGTGTAGAGTTTTTGAGTTCTTTATAGATTCTGGAGATTAATGCTCTATCTGAAGTATGATTGGCAAAGATTTTCACCCACTCTGTAGGCTCTATCTTTGCATTGCTGATTGTTTCCTTTGCTGAGAGAAAGCTTTTTAGTTTGAATCTATCCCAGTTATTGATTCTTACTTTTATTTCTTGTGCTATGGGAGTCCTGTTGAGGAAGTCTGGTCCTAAGCCGACATGTTGAAGCTCTGGACCTACTTTTTCTTCTATAATTTGCACGGTCTCTGGTTTGATTCCAAGGTCCTTAATCCATTTTGAGTTTAGTTTCATGCATGGTGAGAGATATGGGTTTAGTTTCATTCTGTTGCATATGGAATTCCAATTCTCCCAGCACCATTTGTTGAAGAGGCTATCTTTTCTCCATTGCATATTTTTGGCCCCTTTGTCTAGTATGAGAAAATTGTATTTATTTGGGTTTGTGTCCGTGTCCTCTATTCTGTACCATTGATCCACCTTTCTATTTTGGTACCAATACCATGCCGTTTTTGTCACTATTGCTTTGTAGTAGAGTTGAAGATCTGGTATTGCGATACCCCCTGCTTCACTCTTTCTACTGAGGATTGCTTTAGCTATTCTGGGTTTTTTATTCTTCCAGATGAATTTCATAATTTCTTGCTCTATTTCTGTAAGGTACATCATTGGGATTTTAATTGGAATTGCATTGAATCTGTATAGCACTTTTGGTAGTATGGCCATTTTGACAATATTAATTCTTTCTATCCAAGAACATGGGAGATCTTTCCATCTTCTGAGGTTTTCTTTAATTTCTTTCTTTAGTGTTCTGTAGTTCTCACTGTAGAGATCTTTCACCTCTTTTGTGAGATTGATTCCCAAGTATTTTATTTTTTTCGATGCTATTGTGAATGGGGTAGTTTTCCTAATTTCTCTTTCTGAAGATTCATCGCTTATGTATAAAAATGCCTTAGATTTATGTGCATTGATCTTATATCCTGCTACTTTACTGAACTCACTTATGAGATCTAAAAGTTTTCTGGTGGAATTTCCTGGTTCCTCTAAGTATATAATCATATCATCAGCAAACAGGGATATTTTGATTTCTTGTTTTCCTATTCCTATCCCTTTAATTTCTTTGGACTGTCTAATTGCTCTGGCTAGAGTTTCAAGGACGATATTGAAAAGAAGTGGTGAAAGAGGGCATACCTGCCTTGTTCCAGTTTTTAGAGGGAATGCTTTCAGTTTTTCACCATTTAGAATGATATTAGACCTGGGCTTAGCATAGATGGCCTTTAAATGTTAAGGAATGTTCCCACTATCCCTATTTTTTCTAGTGTTTTCAGCATGAAGGGGTGCTGTATTTTATCAAATGCTTTCTCTGCATCTATTGAAATAATCATGTGATTCTTGACTTTAAGTCTATTGATATGGTGAAGTACATTTATTGATTTCCTGATGTTGAACCAACCTTGCATCCCTGGGATGAAACCTACTTGATCATGGTGCACTATCTTTTTAATATGTTTTTGTATGCGATTTGCTAAAATTTTGTTGAGAATTTTTGCGTCGATGTTCATTAAGGATATTGGTCTGAAATTTTCTTTCTTCGATGTGTCTCTGTCTGGTTTAGGTATCAGGGTGATATTGGCTTCATAGAACGAGTTTGGGAGGGTTCCCTCCTCTTCTATTTTATGGAATACTTTGAGAAGTATTGGAATGAGCTCTTCTTTAAAGGTTTTGTAGAACTCGGCTGAACACCCATCTGGTCCTGGACTTTTCTTTGTTGGTAGGCTTTTGATGACTTCATCTATTTCATTACTTGAAATTGTTCTATTTAAATTGTGTATGTCCTCCTCGTTCAGTTTAGGCAATTCATATGTCTCTAGAAACCTGTTGATGTCTTTGAAATTTTCTATTTTGTTGGAGTATAGATTTTCAAAATAGCTTCTAATTATGTTTTGTATTTCAGTCGTGTCTGTTGTGATATTTCCTTGTTCATTCCGAATTTTAGTAATTTGGGTTTTCTCTCATCTTCTCTTTGTTAGTGTGGCTAAAGGTTTATCAATTTTGTTTATTTTTTTGAAGAACCAACTATTTATTTTGTCAATTTTTTGTATTGTTTCTTTTGTTTCAATTTCGTTGATTTCAGCTCTGAGTTTAAATATTTCCTGTCTTCTACTACTTTTGGTGTTGGTCTGTTCTTTTTTTTCTAGGACTTTGAGCTGTAGTGTTAGGTTGTTATTTGTTGAGTTTTACTTCTTTTATTAAATGCGCTCCATGAAATAAATTTTCCTCTAAGTACTGCTTTCATCGTGTCCCTGAGATTTTGATATGATGTTTCTTTGTTCTCATTTACCTCTAAGAATTTTTTAATTTCCTTCATAATATCTTCTGTTATCCATTCATCATATAATAGCATATTGTTTAATCTCCAGGTGTTGGAGTAGTTTCTGTTTTTTACTCTTTCATTTATTTCTAACTTCAATTCATTATGGTCTGATAGAATACAAGGTAGTGTCTCTATCTTCTTGTATTTGCTGACATTAGCTTTGTGACATAATATATGGTCTATTTTAGAGAAGGATCCATGTGCTGCTGAGAAGAAAGTGTATTCGCTCTTGGTTGGATGGTATATTCTATGTCTGTTAAGTCTAAATTATTGATTGTGTTATTGAGATCTATGGTTTCTTTGTTCAATTTTTGTTTGGAATATCTGTCCAGTGGTGAGAGAGGCGTGTTAAAATCACCTAGTATTATTGTGTTATGGTCTATTTGGTTTCTAAAATTGAGAAGGATTTGTTTGATGTACATGGATGAGCCACTGTTTGGGGCATAGATGTTTATGATTGTTATATCTTGCTGATTTATGCTTCCCTTAAGCAGTATGAAACGTCCTTCTTTATCCCTTCTGACTAACTTTGGCTTGAAGTCCACATTATCTGAAATGAGGATGGATACTCCAGCTTTTTTGCTGAGTCCATGTGAATGGTATGTTTTTCCCCATCCTTTCACCTTTAGTCTATGGGTGTCTCTTTCTATGAGGTGAGTCTCTTGCAGGCAGCATATTGTTGGATTTTTCTTTTTAATCCAATCTGCCAGTCTGTGTCTTTTGATTGATGAATTCAGGCCGTTAACATTCAGGGTTATTATTGAGATATGATTTGTATTCCCGGTCATTTGGTTCATTTTTTAAATTTCATTTATTTATTTATTTTTTTGACACAACTTGGTTCCTCCTTTATTTGACAGTTCATTTAGGATAATTCCTCCCTTTGCTGATTTGCTTCTTTGTGTTTTATCTCTTCCTCATGGAATATTTTGCTGAGAATGTTCTGTAATGCTGGCTTTCTTTTTGTAAATTCTTTTAGCTTTTGTTGATCATGGAATGATTTTATTTCATCATCAAATTTGAAGGTAAGTTTTGCTGGGTATAAGATTCTTGGTTGGCATCCATTTTCTTTCAGAGCTTGAAAAATGTTGTTCCAGGCCCTTCTAGCTTTTAGGGTCTGGATTGAAAAATCTGCTGATATCCGTATTGGTTTCCCCCTGAATGTAATTTGGTTCTTTTCTCTCATAGCCTTTAAAATTCTGTCTTTATTTTGTATGTTAGGTATTTTCATTATAATGTGCCTTGGTGTGGGTCTATTGTAATTTTTTGTATTTGGAGTCCTATAAGCCTCTTGAACTTGATTTTCCATTTCATTCTTCAGATTTGGGAAATTTTCTGATATTATTTCATTGAATAGATTGTTCATTCCTTTGGTTTGTTTCTCTAAGCCTTCCTCAATCCCAATAATTCTTAAATTTGGCCTTTTCATGATATCCCATAGTTCTTGGAGATTCTGTTCATGATTTCTTACCATCTTCTCTGTTTGTTCAACTTTGTTTTCAAGGTTAAATATTTTGTCTTCAATATCTGAGGTTCTGTCTTCCAGGTGTTCTATCCTATTGGTTGTGCTTTCTATGGAGTTCTTAATTTGGTTTATTGTTTCCTTCATTTCAAGGATTTCTGTTTGTTTTTTTTTTTCAATATCTCTAACTCTTTATTGAAATGATCTTTTGCTTCCTGTATTTGCTCTTTTAACTGTCGATTGGTGCTATCATTGAATGCCTACATTTGCTCTTTCATCTCATCATTCAATGCCTGCATGTGCTCCTTCATCTCATCATTCAATGCCTGCATTTGCTCTTTCATCTCATCATTTGCTTCCCTGATCATTTTAATTATGTACATTCTGAACTCCCTTTCTGTCATTTCTTCTGCCATTCTGTCGTAGGATTTTATTGATGTAACATCTAGATTTGTTTGGGGCATTTTCTTCCCTGTTTTCTCATATTTTTCAGGATTCAGTGGGTCCTTAAGATTGCAGATTTTCTCTATTGACTTATAATGTCCCTGAAGATTGCTAGTATATCCCCTCTTATCCTTCAGTATCCTGCAGACTTGGAGGAAGTTGATAATGCGGTGCTCCACAAGGAAGCTGCCTCTTTAGGGATGGTGACCCTCAGGTGGGGTATATTCCCTGATAGTGGGCAGAGGTGCCTCCACTTGTTGACCAATGGTCATCCAAAGGGAATCTAGGCTGCAAGCTGAGGCAAGGCCTGTTTATGCCTGTGTCTCTGGTTTTACCATCCTTGTGGGAAACCTCACCCGGCAGGGAAGACTCACCCAGTGGGGAGGTCTCGCTGGTCAGTTCCCTTCCTAGAAGTTCCCCTCAATCTACAACTACCACCTGGGCTGGGCTGTCTTCCTCTGCAATGTTCCCAGGGGCCTGGACCTACCTCCTGGGCCTGGGAGCCTCACCCTTCACAGACGAGTCTCCTTAGGCTGCTTCTCCTCAGAGAATCTGCCCGCAGTCCTGGAACCTTTGCTCCGCCCCTAGGTGTGTCTCTGTGAGGCTCTTCCAGCAAGAAGCTGGTCCTGGGACCCTGCTCTGCACCTAATCACCTGGCTATGTGGCCCCTCCTCTGAGCCGCCACCTGGAGCCCCATACAATAGCTCCGAGACCCGGAGACCCACCATACACCTCCTCCTCTGGACAGCCACCCAGTTTCCGACGCAGTCACTAGGAGTTCAAGCAACTCACTTCCCGTCTCCTCCTCTCGCCAACCGCCCATAGCCCTAGGCAGTCACTCTGAGTCCAAGTGACCCACCTTGTTCCTCCTCCTCCTTGGGGTAGCCCCCCGGGTGTTCAGGAGTGGTCTCTTTGAGTCCAAACAACTCACCACTTGCTTCCTCCTCTGGCAACTACCTGAGGCTCTGATGCAGTCACTCCTAGACCAAGCGACCTGCCGCGCTTCTCCTCTTCCTCCGGGTAACCCCCCGGTGTTCGGAAGTGGTAGTTCTGAGTGCAAACAGCTTGCCATTCAGCTCCTCCTCTGGTAACCGCCTGTAGCTCTGATGCAGTCACTCCTAGACCAAGCGACCCGCTGCGCTTCTCCTCTTCCTCCGGGCAAACCCCCGGTGTTCAGCAGCGGTCGTTCTGAGTCCAAACAGCCATCCGGAGCCCCAGTGGTTGCTCCAAGTCCAAGCGCTGTGCTGAGCCGCCTCCTCTACGATGATCCCAGTTGTCCGTGTTTACCGCTCCTGTGTGGGGAGGGGCGTCTCGCCGAGCAACTCTACTTCACAAAGTTCCCTGCATTCCGGGGCTACCGCCCCATCCGGGACACCTCCCCAATGGGAGAGACTCACCCAGCGGCTTTGAGTTGGTCCCAAGTCTCTCACTATCTCCTCTTTTGAATCCTGCGTCCTGGAGCAACATGAAATGCAGCCGCCCTCTGGTCCGCCATCTTGAAACCTCTCTAAATTTTTAATATAAAAATTTGCTGCTGTTGTTTGTTTTTCTTTTTCCTATGAGGTGATAAGAGTCCAATGTGATAGTACAATTTCATAGGGCAGAGTCACCCCTGCCCCCATCACGAGACAAGACTCATGAACATCCAGTTCTGCAGCAAAAACAGAGAGAGATAACACAGAGACTCCAGGCACCACATCTATGGAAGGCCTCAATCTAGACTGTCCCCATACACCTTTAGAATATACAGAGTTGTCAAGTCTATAAGAGCATCTACAGAGTATGAACTGCATATACCCTACTGCATGCAACACAACTTCCTGATCTATGAGAAGGACCCCATTCTCCAATGAGCTACACACAATGTTGAATCCTTTAGGTCTGACACAATACATGCTGTATCACAATTTACTAATCATCACCAATGAACTAGCAGGGAAAATACATACAATAATTGAAGACACATACAACAATTCACAATGTGATATTCCAAAATACTTCACCAAGAAAAGGTTGTGCTTAAAATGACCCTCACATAAAAGTGGAAGAGAAAGACATCCTGACAGATGCACAAATTCCAACATAGGGATACAAGAAATATGAAAAATAAGTTATTATGACACTTCTTAAAGTTCAAAATTCATCAGAAACTACAGAAACATTGAGGTGGATGAAATACCAGATAAATAATTCAAAAAGAATAATTATTTAAGAGTTCAATGAATTCCAAGAGAATACAGAAAAATAAATGAATGAATCAAGGAAGTAACTACAAGATATGAGAAATTCAATAGACATACTGGAAAAGAACCAAAAATAATTCTTAGAAAGACACAAAAAATCAAATAAAAATTAAAATAGTCCCTTTGCATCAGGAATCCATTCTTTGAATCCATTCTAGACTCCCTGTGCTATACCAGAAGCCCCTGTTTCTGTGCTACACAGGTGCTGAAAAAAACAGGGAGAACAATAAGCATCCTGAAAGCCAGGAAAAGGGCTCCATCAACACAGAAGAGAAGCGGTTGTGGCCACAAGCTAAGGAAAACCAGAATCCATCAGATTTGAGAAAATGCCAAGAATAGTTCTCTTCTAGATCCTTTAGAGGAACAATTGATATTCAGTGATGTGGTCATTGATTTCTTTGAAGAGGAATGGAAATTTCTGGATCCTGCTCAGCAGACTTTATATAGAGAGGTGATGTTAGAGATGTATAGAAACCTGGTCTTTTTCATTTATATCTTCTCATCAAACCCAAGAATTTTCAACAGAACAGGGAAGAAAATATTTATTCCAAAACCTGTTTAAGAGAAACTATGGAAAATATGATATTGAAAATTTACCTTTAAATAAGGAATGAAAAACTGTAGAAGAGACTGAAGGTCTGAAAATTTTTCTTAATAAATAGAATAAATGCATGATGATTATTTATAATATAAATCACACTGTCTTGAGGTTATGTTATTGCACGACATATCACAAGACTGCTCAATTTTTGCCAGTCCATTTTGAGGACCTATGTATGCATTTAAATATATTTCTACAGCATTGTTGGAATTATAGCCTTAAAAAATGGAAAATTTGCTCTGTAGACTATTCTATGCTTTAGTTAGTAACTGGAATATTTTAAAATGTATCATTGAGTTAAACATTCACTCAAACATTTCGGTAGACAAAAGAATAAAAAGTAAAGAACATTTTTGACTCTGATCAATCTGATTATTACTTTTCAAAAAGGCTAAAATGAACAGTTTCTACTTGTGACAAAACATAATTTCAATGAACATGGGAAGATTTCTACTTACCTAATATTGCTTAAACTAAATTCACATAATTATAGTTGGAGAGACTTCTAAATTTATAATAAATCTTTCAAGAACTCTACCCTCAGCAATTACCAGGATATTTATTTTGGTATAAAACAATATGAATACCATAAAACACATAAAATATTAATCCTTTCTTAAATCCTACAGAAAGTCAGTGTGATCATTTAAAAATAAAAATTTACAGAGATAATAAAAGTGAGAAAGTGTTGGATCAATGCTAAAAATTCATTCAGCCAAGCATTTATATTCAAGAAAATAACTATAAATGTAAAAAATTTGAACACCAATTGAAGACATATACATTACTGAATCATTACTGAACACCAGAAAATTCATACTGGAGGGAAGCCCTGCAAATTTATAGAATGTATCAAAACATTTAAAGATTCCTCAATTCTTTATCATAGCAGTGATAAAACCCTTGTATGTCAAAAATGTGGCAAAGATTTTAATCCAGCTTTCACCCTTACTAAACTCCATAAGACTCACTATGAAGAGACACCAAACAAATGGAAGAAGTGTATCAAAGTCCTCAACCCTTAGTAAACAGTACAGTATTCATACTGAATAAAAGCCCTGCAAATGTAATGAATGTGGCAAAGTGTTTAATCAAAATTCAAACCTTATTGTTCACCAGGGAATTCATACTAGAGAGAAGTCAAACAAATGTAAAGAATGTGACAAAGCTTTTACTCAAAATTCAAGCCTTATTGATCACTAGAGGATTCATACTGGAGAAAAGCCTTGCAAATGTAAAGAATGTGGCAAGGTTTTTCTTTTAGGCAAAACCTTATTATTCACCAGAAAATTCATACTGGAAAGGAGCAATACAAATGTAAAGAGTGTAGCAAAGGTTTTAATAACATGTTGTCACTTATTCAACACAAGTTACTTCATTTTGGAGAGAAGCCCTACACGTGAAGAATGTGGCAATGCTTTTACTCAAAGATCACACCTTGCACAACACCAGAGAATTCATGCTGGAGCAAAACCATACAAATATAAGGAGTCTGAAAAAACTTTAATAACCTATTTTCACTTACTCAACACAAGATATGTCATACTGGATGGAAGATCCACACGTGAAAAATGTGACAAAGCATTTATTTGAAGGTCACACCTTACAAAAAAGTGGAGAACTCATACTTAAGAGAAGACATTCAAATCCAAAAAAATGTGGAAAAGTTTTTATTCAAAGATCACACCTTACACAACACCAAAAAATTCATACTGGAGAAAAATCATACAAATGTAAAGAATATGGCAAAACTTTGATTCAAATTTCAAACCTTGTTGACCACCAAAGAATTCTTATTGGAGAAAAGTCTTACAAATGTAAATAATGTGGCAAAGCCTTTGTTTTTAGGCAAAACCTTATTGTTTACCAGAGAATCCATACTGGAGTGGAGCCATACAAATGTAAAGAGTGTGGCAAAGCTTTTAATAATCACTTATTCACCACCAGATACTTCATACTAGAGAAAAGCCCCACACATATGAAGAATGTGGCAAATTTTTATTGGAAGATCACACCTTACACAACACCAGAGAATTCATACTGGAGAGGAGCCATAAAAATATAAAGAATGTGGCAATGTTTTTAATCATAGCTCAAACCTATTATTCACCGGAGAATTCACACTGGAGAGAATTCATACAAGTTTAGAACGTGTGGCAAAGCTTTTAATAACATGTTGTCACTTATTCCACACCAGATACTTCATCCTGGAGAGAAGCCCCACACGTGAAGAATGTGACAAAGCTTTTATTCAAAGTTCACACCTTACACAACACCAGACAATTCGTGCTGAAGAGAAGGTATACAAATGTAAAGAGTCTGGAAAAACTTTTAATAACACATTTTCTCTTACTCAACACAAGATACTGGATGAGAAGACCCACACATGTGAAAAATGTGACAAATCATTTATTTGAAGGTCATATCTTTCAGAACACCAGAGAACTCATACTGAAGGGAAGACAGTCAAATGCAAAAAATGTGGAAAAGTTTTTATTCAAAGACCATACCTTACACAACACCAGAAAATTCTTATTGGAGAGAAGTTGTACAAATATAAAGAATGTGGCAAAACTTGTACTCAAATTTCAAAAGTTACTAAGCACCAGATAATCCATACTGGAGAGAAGCCCTCAAATTTTAAGGATGTTGGAACATTTTTTATTGGAAGATCAAACCATACTCAACACCAGAGAATTCATACTTCAGAGAATCCTGACAAGTATGTAAAAAGCATTTATTATGAGATCACACCTCATTGATCATCAGAGAATTCAAACTTCAAACAAGGCCTATAATTGTAAAAAAATAAGTATGGCAAAGGTTTTAATCAAAGCTGTACATTTTCAAAGTACTGAAGTTATTAAAATAGATTAAAACATACAAATGTAGAGAATGTGCAAAGCTTTTAATGCAAGTTCACACCTTACAAATCACCACAGATTTAGCATTCAAGAGAAGCCCTGTACATGCCAAGAATATGTCAGTTTTATTCAAATGAAAAATATCATACTCTTAAAACCTAATGCATATAATACTTGTAGAAAACCATCAAAACCCTCTAACATACATGCCTTCCATATCAGCAATATATAATATTATTAAGAAAAATGATCACATGTGAAGTTAGCAAACTCATTATGCTCCATATATTCCTGAGACTCAAGGCAAACACTTAGCTGTAAGAGTAAAGATCAAAAGCAAGTGACATATATCCAATATACAATGGCACAATAAAAAATACTTCTGATTTCTCAGTACAAACTAAAAATCCAAGAGGACTTGGAATGATGTGTTCCAAGCTCTGAAAGAAAATATCTACCTTCCAAGATTAGAATATCCAGTAAACCTGACCTTCATAACAAAAAGGGAAGTAGAAATCTTCCAAAGGGAATCAGAAACTAAAATAATTTATGACCACAAAGCTGGCACTGCAGAAAATACTTAAATAATAAAAGCAGTAAGAATTAAAACCAAAGTCTAGAGATCACAAATGGATGAATCTCACTTGAGTTGGTTCAGCAAATAACATGGTCAAACTAAACATTAGAAGTTAATCAAATAAACCAGATTACATTGTTATATTGTGTGCATGTATGAGTATATAATAAACTGTCATTATGTACAACTATAAAACACCAATAAAAATGTGGAAAGAGAAAAAGAAGAAATTAAATGACAGGAATCAATAAACAACTTTGTAGAATAACAATGAAAATGATATCAACTTTCCAATTCAATCACACAAACTGACAGAATGTATTAAAGTGCAAAACCCAATTATATGTAGTGTATGAGAAACTCATATTACAGGCAAAGACAGCCACATGCTGAAAGTGAAAGGGGAAAATTGAAAATGATATTCCTTAAAAACAGAGCTCCTAAATGAGCAGGAAAAACTATGCCCAAATCTGACAAACCAAATTTTAAGCCAAAATTAATCAGGAAAAACCAAAGGTCACTTAATACTGGGAAAGGGAAAAACCCAACAAGAAGATAGAATGATAATAAATATTTATGCTCTAAAGATTCATGCACTTAAGTACATAAAAAACACTACTAAATGACTCATATAGATCCCAGCAAATAATACTGTGATTTCAACACATCTCTCCCACACATAGCTAACAGCAGTATAGACTCTTCAGACCTAAAAATATTATAAATCAAATGGACCCAACAGGTATCTATACAATATGCCCTCTAAAAATAGCCAAATTCACTTTCTTCTCAGCTTCTCATGAAACTGTCTCCAAAAGAGACCATATTTCAGGCCCTAATGCAAGTATTAGCAAATGCAAAAACTTAAAAATTAAAAAAGTATATTCCATGTATCTTATATCACAATAAAAATGAAATTATAAATTAACACCAAAATGAACAGAAACTATATAAAACATGGGGATTGAACAATGAAGTTTTTTTTTTTTTAAGTTAGGAGAGAAATAAATGATTTAGAATAAAAAGAATATTGATGCAACATATTGGAATCTCTGCAACACTGTGAAGGCAGTTCTAAGAGGAAAGTTTATCTCTGAGTGCTTACATTAAAAATTTAGTACCAAGTTCAGTGGTTCACACCTGTACTCCCAACAGCTCAGTAGGCTGAGCAAGAGGATCCAAGTAAAATATCTACAACAGTCCATACCATTTCATCTAGTGACACAGACACAATACAACAGAGGAAATGCTGGACAAATAATTTAGAAAATTGATGGCTAAAATTATCAATGAACTAAAGGAAGATCTAAGAAACAAACTAAGAGAAAAAACATGGGAACTGCAAAAAATATTTGAATAAATAAACAAATTAGACAAAGGGGAAATAAAAAGAAGGGGGGATAGAAATAGGAAAAAGAATAGAATAAATCTAACATAATTATCCTATGTACACTTTTGAAAATACATAAGTGAACCCCACCATTTTACCCATAAACAAAAATGTATCTAATTAGAATTAGATACATCCTATGTTTATATAATTTTATCAAAATGCAACTCTACTGTCATGTTGAAAAGACCCCTGTCCCACCAGCTCAGGCCTATTTTAAGAGAAAAAGAAAAATTATTAACGGGGCATGTTAAAGGAATTTATCTGAAGATTTAGCTAAGAAAGAGGCAGGATAATTGGGAAAGTCAGAGCATGTCTGAACTAACAGGAGCTGATAAGCAGGAACTATAAAACTGTCCTGTAAAACCTCAGATACCAGATTCCTGACCAAGGACAGAGTAAATAGGATGAGATAACGAAGGACTGTAAATGGCAAAGTAAAATTATGGCTTGTGAAGCATGGCATCTTAAGTTCTGAGCCGCTCTATCCTTAACAAGGTTCCTTCTCGGGTCAGCTCCCCTAGCCTTCACAGATAAGGTGAGAGAAGTCTGAGTTTATACATTCTTTACCATTTTTTACGACCCATGCTGTGGGCAATTAGGGAAAGCCTGTGTTTATGCAGGTGCGGAAGAGAGGGGCTGCGGGCAATTTGGGGAAGCCTGTGTCTCCGCCTGTGTCTCTATCTTTCATCCCCCTCTCCAGTTAAAGTAAATTTATGGCTTCTCCAAGAATGTCTAAATGCTGGATTCAAAATAACCAATAAGAAATCTGTTGCTTACTGCGCGTGAAACCTGCCCCTTTACCCTATAAAAAACCTGTACCCCAAAGCCCGGTGTGCCAGTTCACCGAAGCTCCGGCTGAGGTTTTACTGAGCACCTGCAGGCGCCTGTGTAATCAATAAACTGCCTCTTGCTTTTGCAGCCAGGGATCACGTGAGTTCTTCCTTGGACAGGGGGTCTGAGGGTCTTTCAAAGTATAACTAAGGAGAGCCAATAAAGTGAAATTTAAAAAGGAGAATAAAGACAGAATTTTCTTTAAAAACAATCAGAATGTAAGGCATAGTACATCAAATAATTCATTTGACAGTGTGACCAACAGATTAGATTAAACAGAAAACTGAATTTCAGGCCTCAAAGAAAAAGCACATATGAACTGGAATCCTCAGTAAACAGCAAAGAAAAATAAAATATAAAAGGCCCTGATTAAAAAGATAAACCAAAAAAAAATCATATCCATTATAATGGCACTACAGCAGTGTGCACAGAGAAAACCTAAAAAATAGAACCTTAGAGCCCTCAAATAGATGAAGCTCACAAGAAATGCATGTAAGAAATGAAAATTAAGACTGAGTTAAACACATAAAACAAAGCAAAGTGACAGAAAACATTAAACTTCTCTCCATAATAACTCTGAATATAAAGGTTCTCAACTCTCCAATTAAAAGAATTAGATTGGCAGCATAGATTCAAAACCAAGATTGAACAATTGGATGTCTACAAGAAATTCATCTAATAAACAAAGACATCCACTGGAAGTAAAAGAATAGAAAAAGATATTTCATGCAAATGGAGTCAAAAGAACAAGTGGGGGAAAGCTATTATCATGTCTAGCAAAGGAGATTTTCAAGCCAAAATTAGTGAGAGGAGACAGGAATGTCACTACATATGGGTAAAGGGAACAATCCAAGAGGATGTTGTAATAGTAGTAAATATTGGTGCCAAAATGTCAGTGCAGTGAATTACATAAAACAAATACTTCTTAATATTCAGTCTCAGATAGACCCCAATTCAACAATACTCAACAATTTCAATATACCCTGTCACCAACAGAGAAGCCATCTGCATACAAAATCAATAGAGATACTTCTAGTTGACTGTACCTGAGTTCAATCACCTCTACCAAAAAAAAATTCCCACTGTCAATACAATCAAACCCAGATTATGTGCCCATTGCAAAATATACTCTATCACAGTTGTCTTTATATACTAACCATATACCGTGAGATAAAATAAGGGCAATGTTTTATGTACCTATTTCATTCTTTGCCATTCTACCATCACCACTATCAAATTCCAGAACATTTGTATCACTCCTAAAAGAAACTGCTGGCCCATTAGTCATCACACTGTCATCTACTCTTATCCCCCAGAAACAACTCATCTACTTTCATCTCTGTTAATTTGTCTATTTTGAACAGTTCTTATAAATTAAATCACATAACATGTGTCTTTGTGTCACAGTATGTAAACAAAATAGGGGCTCAATAAATATTTGCTGAACAAAAGGAAAAGCACTAAAAAAGAAAGAATTCATTGTCTAGGAAAAGATCACAAAATTTTAGAAGTTGGAGGAAATTTAAATGTCATCTAGTCCAAATATCTAATTTTACTCACCTCTAGGTGAGGAAATCTAGATCCATGAATATACTTGACTAACCCAGAGGCAGCCAATCAGTCCTTTAGTGACAGCAGTGAGACTTAAAAATATAAAAGATCCCTTTTGCTTTCACTTCACCTAATAGGATGCAGTGACTAGCACCTCCCTAGGGATTGGGCTTGCTTACTTTCTTGTGTCTAAATGTGGTTGGGTCTTTTTCTGCGGCTTTAGAATGAGCTTGCTTCAAGAAAAAGACACAAATCATTTTCTCAAAATAACCATCCCCTTTCAATCTCTAATATTCTGTTGCTACTGTGCTTGTCTCTTTGAGTGGGTGTTTTACGGAAATCAAAAGCACACTAAGGAAAGAAAATACTGTTTTCTTGATTTACCTCTAAAATTACCTCTGCAATTACATAGGGAAAGATGGTCTTTTTAAAAATGGTGGAAATGAGACATGCATGGAAAATAATAAACCTTTATACTAAACCAAGCTATACACAGAAATTTACTCTTTAGGTTTATCCTACACCTATATTCAAAAGCTAAAATAATCAAACTTCTAAATTAAAATATAATATTTTCCTGACATTGGGCTTGGATAGGTAAAGATTTCTTATTTCACACAATGCATTAAACCAAAACACAAAATTGATAAATTGGAGCTAACTAAAATCTTGAACATCTCATTATCAAAAGACATCATTAAGACTGTAAATACATCAACTATCAATTAATACAGAATCTGTATACAAAATATACAATTAAACCTTACAAATCAATAAGTGAAAGACATTTCAATGTTAAAATGAGCACAAGACTTGAACAAGCATTTCACAAAAGACATTTTAATGACCAACATACATTCCAAGGGGTGTTCAGAACACTACCAGAAATGCATTTTAAAACCACAGACAGATGTTCAGCAAAATGGTTAATAAATTTAAATGGTTATTATCAACTGTTGCTGAAGATACAGAGAAACTGGAACTCTCATGCATATTATTTTTTAGTTCCTTATAAAACCATAACATACACTGACCCAAGATTACAGCCACGTACTCAATAAAAATTAGTTCACTGCACATGAGTGACAAGAATCTTGCTGGCAGCATTATTCCTGATAGCTAAAAATTGGACAAAATACAAATATCCATCAACAGAAAAACAAGACATTTTGTGATATAATCATACAATGGATCATTACCAGCAATAAAAAGTGAACTACTAGTGCACAAAAAAACACAGATGAGTCTCACAAACATGCTGAGAGAAAAAAGCTAGACATAGGTTTGGGGTGCGACTCACAGAGCACATGCTTAGCATGCACCAGGCCCTGTCTTCAAGCCCCACAAGACACACACAGGCAGAGCACATGGAAGGACCTGTGCTCCATGCTCCAGGACCATGCTGCCCAGTGGGGCAGGGGATCCACGCCCAGGGAGGGGAAGCGAGGAGCCCACAGGCTCTGAGGCCTCGAAGTGGCACAGCACCCACCTGGCCTTTGAGGAGCTTCCTCAGGAGGGCGCATGTGAGGAGCGAGAACCCTACAAGGCTCCAGCCAAAGAAGGGTGCAGAGAATATGGCTTCTGCTCCTGGCACCACCACGCTGAGGTGCATGTGCAGAAGTTCCTCCTAACTGCCTGGCCAGTCACATCCTTGGTACTGAGGCTTAGACCTCGAGAGCCAGAAGGAGGGACCGGGAAGGAAGAGGTCCGCCAAGGTGGAACAGGAGGGGGAGGTAGAAAGTCAGGTGGGTAGAGAGAGCAATTCGGAGGAAGACAGTGAAGAGGACAGTGAGAAGGAAGTGGAGGAGGAGTAAGAAAACCAGGCAGAGGAAGACAACCAGGAGAGGCTGAGGCCACAGGAGAAACCAAGGCAGAAAGCAAATTTGACCCAGAATGGGTAAGGGGTATGAGGTTCAAGGACTGTGTCGTAGATGTCATGAACTGAAAATGTGGGCTTGTTAGAAGCTGTGTAACAGCCATTTGTTGGATATAAACCTTCATTCCTTGATTTAGGAACATGGTTATATTAATAAGGATAAATTTCACATGCCCTAGACATATACACCTATCACTGATTTATCTTTTTATTTGTTGTTATTTTTAGAGGTCAGTTATGAGTTTTTCAAGTTTGGTAATAAAATATATTTTGATACTTCCTACTACCACTAAAGTTAATATTCCAGATGTTACATTTTACCTCAGAATTTTAGTTCTTCTGATTGAATATGACAAGTACAATACATATTTGTTCTTCAGTAGACATTCTAATTAGTATTTCTTTGATTTTCCTTATTAATAAAAGAAGAAGGGTCTAAAATGCTTCTTTTTTCCTATTGTACTTTGGTTATTATTTCTTTTGGGGGGGGGTACTGGGGATTGAACTCAGGGTACTCAACAACTGAGCCACATCCCCAAACCTATTTTGTATTTTATTTAGAGACAGTGTCTCACTGAGTAGCTTAGTGTCTCAATTTTGCTGAGTCTGGCTGTGAACTCCCAATCCTCCTGCCTCAGTTTCTGGATCCACTGGGATTTCAGGCCTGCACCACCACACCCGGCTGATTATCATTTTAACATTTTATTTTTATCATATTGATATTTTTGAGCCAATACTCAGGAATAGAATAGTAATGTATTTATCTCCTATTCTGCCAACATTCTGATAAAGGAATTTCTTGAATAGTCAAAATTGTCTTTGTGATAGAGATTTTTTTGGGGGGTACTGGGGATTGAACTCAGAAGCATTTGACCTCTGAATCACATCCCCAGTCTTACTTTGTATTTTATTTAGAGAGAGGGTCAATCCGAGTTACTTAGCATGTTGAGTTTGCTGAGGCTGGCTTGGAATTCCTGATCCTCCTGAGCTACTGAGATTACAGATGTGGGCCACCATGCCCAACTGAGATACATGTTTTAAACCAGTGTAGTCGATCTTGATTTTTCTTCACACCAGTATTTGAGAAATGATAAATGGTTAAGTTTAAAGATTATAATTTCTTAACATAACAAAAAATTGATAATTATGAATATTTAACTTATCATCTTGAAGGATTTTATAATGGACTTTAAATATAAACTGATTAAAGATCTGATTAAGTTGATAGTCTCAAAATATTTGACTTGTGTTGTCTCTGAAAGAAGTAGTCTAGCACTTTGCCCTTCATCCTAACATTATTGTCAATAGTTTATATTATTAATAATAATAATGTTTATTATATTATTACAATATGCCACATACCATATAAGACATCTCATGTTTTATATAATTTGTTTTATGTATAATGCTGAAATAGATACAAATAATATTCCAAAATTTTACAGATAAGGGAACTGATACACACAGAATTTAAGCTAATTTGCTCACGATATCATTCCTACTATATAGTACCAACATTTGAATTGGCTCTGGAGCCCTCACTAATCTTCACAAGATACAAAATTAGAATTGCCAATTTGAACCAAATGCAATTACAATTCAAAGCATCTTGGTAGGTAGGAGCACTATACTTCAGCAAATGAAAGATTATTAATAGGCTTATTAATACAATGTGATAGTATTGAAGTTTTGTCTGTGGTTCAGCACAAAACCCATTAAGAGTGCAGCTTTATAAAGCAAATTAAATAGCCAGTTTCAGTGGTGCACTCGTGTAATCCCAGCCCTGAGTCAAAATCCAGGACACTTAGTCTCTAATGATCTTCGCTGGCTGGCAACATCTCACATGTGTTGCTATAACTCATTGCTGGAGGAATTAAGCATTCCTGTGTGATTATGCTGGGAGAAGACTCTGGAAGCCTGCAGCTGGTTTCCTCTGAGCTTCACCTCCTATAACTTTTTCTTTTGCTGACTTTGGATTGTGTTTTTCAGTGTAATAAATCTTAGCAAAGAGGGTGAGTATATTTTGATTCCTTTGTGTTCTAGCAAATCATTGAACCTGGAAGTGGTCTTTGGAAACCTGACGCAGATAGATTAGTGATATTCTTATTTGTGAGAAGACAGAATTAGGAGTAGTGGATGGGGATTAGAAGAAATAGTTGATTGATTTTAAGGATAATTTTTTGCCACTTAAAATTTCTTCAGTAGTGAATCAGGCTGCTTTGGAGTAGCAAATTTTTCCACCGTTTAAAATATCCTAACAAACTGGGCAAGGGATACACAAGAAGTAATGTGCACATTGAGTAAAAGAAGAGAGTATCAATGTTTTGGATGTTTTACTTTAAAAATATGATTACACAAACAATATCTAAGCAAGTTCTCATCATATTAAAATCAAATAGCACACAGTTTTTAAAAGCCCCCCTTGATTGCTTGATTCCTTGAGCCTATCAGTCCCCTTTCTGGACATAGGAATATCTTGTATAGATTTCAGTGTGAAAAGAGACAGAAAAACAGTATTTTAGCATACCATGTAGTTAATAGTCATGATCATGACTTAAGTCATTAGTAAAGATTGATGCCATCAGTACGCTTTTTAAAGACAGCAGAAAGATCATAGCTTAAGTAGCATCTCTTCCAGGAATCACACCACGAGAGTTTTCCCATTCCATACCCATTACCCTGATCCTCCTGGAAAGTATTCTCATAGCCTGTTCTCCTGCATGTCATAATACACAGCACTGTAAAGGCTGATTGTTCAGTTTCTGCCTCCTCTGTGAAACCTGTGAACTTCCACAATGGTAGGGATATATTTTGTTTACTGCTGTTTACTTAGAAATTCAATACATTGAATGAAATTATATAAACTAACCCAGAGGTATAATTTTTTATCTGAAAAAGTGATAATATTAAAAATGTGGTTTTTCAGATAGACAAAACAGCTGGCTCTTTCCTAAGCCCTGAGTGGTCACCCCAACCTACATCCTCACCTCCAGGCTTAGTGGGCTGGCTTCTGCTGACTGCCAACAGCAGAGACCCCGGCTGAACTGAAGCTCCAGTTACCTGACCAAGGGGCCTTCCAAGGGACCTTCCTCTTTCCATACACCTACCAACTCCCTTCTTTCTCTCTGTTACAAACCCTATTCCCCAGCCATGCTGTAGTTTCTGCCCAAAGCCATGAATGGACAACCCTTCCAGGGACATCTCCAGGTGCTGATTCCTCGAAATAGCCCTCAATTAGACTGGGGCTGGCAGCAACTTCCAGGGTAACAGCTCAGGAAAAGTGTGTCTCCCCCACACCACAGCCACACTGGCCCTACCTCTAGTTGTTTTGTGATGAATTTTTATTGCAAAAAAAGGGGCTCAACAACTTAACAAAAAGGAATTGAAGCCATTAGGGAGGAAGGTTGCTTTTGTTTTGGGAGAGGGGCACCCAAACCTTCTACATGAGTCTCTTCCTGATTCTTTTGACTTCTCTCCTCTCATGAGAACATTGTCTTTTTCCTAAAATGTGCAGCTCTATACTGTCATCTCTGTCCTTCAGGAAGTGCTTGGTCCCCGCCTTTGCTGGTGAGCAGCCTGCTATTCCCATCTCCTGGTCTTTGTGTAAATCCCAGTTGTGTCACAGCATGGCTCCTCCTCCATCATGCCCCAGAGTTGCCCAGAGGACACCACGATGCCTCACCTGGTCCTGCACACCTGAGAACACTCAGCACAGGCTGGCTTGCAACCAGCAGCTGGTAAATTTGCTTAAGCTTCCAAATTCTTGCTTTCCACATAATTTAGATCAATATTTGAAACTTGAGAGAAGTATCTTTCTTTGAGATTGCCTCGGCAAGAGTTGATCCAGAGCTGCACTTCAATTCAGGTGCTGTGAAGCTGCTGCTTCTTGCTAACTCACCTTTATCCAAGTCGATTCCTCTCCAGTCATCAAATGTTTGGGGGCAGTCACTCCATCTAATCTGACATGTGGCCTCCACTCCAGGAAGAGAAGCAGATATGGGTGAATTAGAAGAGGAGAAAGGACAGTGAGAAGAGCTTAGCTTGGGCACTCTTTAGTGAATTTGGCCACACCTTGGCATCGGCTTACTAAAATGCCTCTAAATACCTGCCGTGCTGGTCCTTTTCTGTCTAGCCATTTCCCATGGAACCTCAGCTGTTGTAAGGGGGTTTTCAGACTTCCTCCCTGCATGTGTAGGGATTGTTTTACTCTGTCCCAGGACAGATCCTCCCATGTTGGTTCCACAGGCATCCAGAACCCAATCACACATGCTTGCATGTCATGTCTAATCAGATGCTGATGTTGTCTGACCCAGCTAACTCCTGGTAGGGGGCAGGAGGAGGTGGGTTGGGGTCAGTGTGAACCTGCAGCTGAGGGCACCAGCAGGCTCTCCTCCCTATCCCCACCTGCCCCGAGGTGCTCCTGTAGGTGCCCGAGCCCCAGTGCTACATGCCTCCCACGTCCATGGCTGGGAGATGGATTCACAGCCACACCACAGAAGGGACCCCATTCTCCTCACATGGGTCCACTCCATCTGTAACTGCTGCCCCTGCACCTGCCTGGAGTCACCACCACTCAGTCCATCACTGTGAGAAAGCCAAAGGTCTCTTCAGTGATGCTGACCCATGTTCCCCAGACCAGGAGGTCTCAAGGGACAGAGTCTGGAGCACACACAAGTGGGGGCAGGTTCTCCCCCATGCATTCACTCCTCACTGTCAGGCCAAACTGCTTTAATTTCCCCAGAGACTCACAGACCTAGCATGGAGAAGTCTCATGCCATCTGGAGTCTCCCACAGTTTCATAGGTAGAAGACAAGCTGCCAAGCCAGGTTCCAGGCTGTTGTCATCTGTGCCAACCCCCACGTGGCTCAGATTCCCCACACTATTTGCATTCATCTTCAAAAGTCATAAAAGTGAACATGAAAATAGGTATAAATGAAGTTCTCTACCTAAAAGCCACCGAACTTGATTTCCATCATTGTTTCCAAAAGGAAAACAGAAAAAAGAAAGAAAAAAACTGAAGAGCTGCCAGACCTTGACTACTCCTGTGTCTCTGATCATCTCAAGTGTGAGAGAACAAGTGAGTGACCTTACTGAGCACTGCATGTCCACGCTCTCCATGATTCACCAGTGAAGTGAAGCACCCCACCCTTCCTGGAGGGCCCCCTGCTGATGAGGATGACACTGTCCCAGTTGTGAGGGAAGTCTTCCTTCCTAAGAGCTGTTCTCTCACATATGTTGGAGGAGACCCCCACCATCTTCCGAGGGCAGGAAGTGGCCTTGCTCCAGCAGGTGAATGGCATTCCACAGACCTAGTAATGGAGAAAACAAACTACTTCTTTCCATTACACCTCCACAGTGCATCTCTGTATGTCTTTATGTTCTTTCTGGTCATTTAAAGGCCCTCAATAATAGGAGCTAAAAGTCAGAACCCTTCCTTTCTGGACATGTGTTTTGAAGTACCCTCTACTCTTCAAATTCTGAATGTTTTGTACTTTTTAACTGTATAACAGTCCAACTATGACAAGAAAATTTTGATCAACTATTACTTCTTGAAATATTATTTACACTTAACCTAATAATAGTGAACTTACATTCCTACCTGGCCAGAAACATTCCTAAGGAATATATACATATATATAATATTCAATGAGTCATCAAACTGTTCCTGTAAGATAGGTATTACTACTGTCCCCGTTTTACAGATGGAAAGCTGAGGCAGAGACATTACTTAGTGTCCCAGGTCACAGCAATGGCAGAGGTGGAGCTAGAACCCAGGCTGTCCCCTCCTGTTCACATCCACTAACTGATCTTTATTCCTACTTTCAATTATGAGCTTCCTTCACTACTTACCAGGTTATTCTGATTATTTTCAAAATTTGAATTCTTAAGAGGCAGTGGGGCACACCTATAATCCCAGTGGTTCAGGAAGCTGAGGCAGGAAGATCGTGAGTTCAAAACCAGTCTCGGCAATTCAGTGAGGCCTTAAGCAACCTAGTGAGATCCTGTCTTTAAATAAAATATAAAAAACACCTGGGATATGACTCAGTGGTTAATTGCTCCTGGTACCCCCCCCCCAAAATGGGCAAGGACACATTTTGAAAGTTTAAAAAACAATATGAAAATACAATATCTTACTCTTATATTTATAGTCAGTGACTTCATTTTTATTTTTCCTTCTCTAATATTTATATGGTGAATGATTGGTTAAATAATTTTTAAAAGAAATATATGACTATAACAATAGGGATGTTTCAGAATGTGTGGTCATAATCTTAAAATATTAAAATGTGAACTATCCCAAAGAACTAAATTCATTTCAAAGGCAAATGTAGTGTAGGAAATGACTCTAGGCAGCTCCCACCCAGGCCATGGCCTGGTTGTCAATCCCTAGGGCCTGTTTTCCTAACTACTGTGAGCTTGCTGAGGGCAGAGAGTGGGAATTCTTAGCTTTACTTCTATGTCAACCCAGCATCTCCTGCTTTGGTAGGACCTGGCGACTGACCTCTCTGCTGTTGCTGGCTCAATCCAGCTGAGGGGAGAGCTTTCCAGCACTCACACAGCAGTGGAGCTCCCCTTCAGATGAAACTTGGGGCATTTTCTCCATCTTTTACTGATTCAGGCACTTTGCTTCCATGAGCTAGGTTTCAAGTTTCTTCCAATTTACTCAGGGTGAAAAGGTCACTCAGAAGCAGTCCCACACATGGACTTCATAATTGATGGGGCTGGCCTTGCTACAAGTAATTGGCTTCCTCTCTACATTGCTCTTTTCTTAATACCACCTCAGTTTCTCTTCCCATCTTCAACCCACACAAGTACACTTCCCAGGTGCTGCCACAGCTGTCCCCCATGAAGCCAGAGCTTCTCAAGCTGGGCTGATGGAAAGGCCGAGCCTGACCACTGCTCACCTCATGAGTCCTCAAGTGCTCTGAGGCTCCCTCAGTCACTTTGCACACAGGCCTGTTTCCTATACTGTACCTGGGTGTCAGGAGTGCTGCTGTTCTTCTTCCCCTTTGTCCCCTCTGCCTTCAACATGGCTGTGATCTCAGGAGGCCTGACCACCCTGAAATCTTGCCCCTTCCCCATCTTTAGAGAACATACTGATCATCCAGTCCTGGAACTCCAGAAGCCCTGCTGACCTGCACCCTCTAGGAACTGGCCCTTGCATCAGATGCACCACGACCCCAGACATTTAGGTGGCTGTTCTTGCACTGTGTGGACTGCATCTGGGCTCTCCCATGAGGGTGCTGAATCAGAGACCAAACCTAGGGCTAGGGTTGTAGCTCAGTGGTACAGCACTGGTCTAGCATGTGTGAGGTACTTAGTTGATCCTTGGCACCACATATAAAATAAAAAAATAAAATAAAATAAAGGTATTGTGTCCATCTACAACTAAAAGTAATTTTAAAAAGAAAAAAAAGTCCAGACCTAGAACCTAGAAGATGCTCATTTCTTCTCAATAAGTTGTCCCCTGAGCTTCCTTTAGTTACTATGTCAACTTCATAAGTTCAGGAATATATCAATTACATAAAATCAGCAATTTTTAAGGTTTTTCATTTTTATTAAATTCATATTTGCTAAGAATGTACTTAGTTTTTCTTTTTCTTTTGTCTTCACCTCCAGTCTCCTGATGTGAGAAGCCAACACTCACTGTGCCCGCTGTCACCATGCTCATCACAGACGCCCATTTGCTTTAGCATTTCATTCTTTATTGAGTTTTCAGTTCTCATGTAAAACCAGTCTGTGCCATCTTCCAATGCCCCATGTCAGGATCTGTAGAGCAATCAGCAGGATGTCCATGTAGGCCTCCAGAGTAATTCATGTAAAACAGCGCCTGCCCTCCAGGTGGGCTCTGTTCACCTCCACACACAAACTGAACCTTTCTCAGCTGTGCTCTTCAGCCTGATTGAGTGCAAGGAAAAGGACCAAGTGAGGTGGAATCAAAGAATCCTTCATCAGTTTCTCACCCAACGACATCAAATTTACATTTTCCCAAGAAAAATTAAGTACTAAGGCTACTAAATTAGAAAATGCCTATCAAGAAAAACTGAAATTATCTTCTCTCTGACCCATGTAAGTTCTTTGGAGAACTGAACCCATAGGGCTAGGCACACTTTCTGGACTGCTCTAGACAGAGTGGCTGTCTGTCACTGAAGTTTCAGGATAAGGAGGCATGGGTCTGTGTGCCATGATCCCTGGAGAGATGCCACTCACACCACCTGACTTGATCACCCTTGGGCACAGACCTCCCAGTCCTGAATGGCACATGTGTCTCCCCTGAACCCTTCTCATCCTCCCAGATGAGACTGCTGGACCTAGCTTAGCCATGAAGTGCATCAGCATGTGAGGGCCCTTGATGCTGCTCTCCTGGGATCCAAACCAGAGAGCAGACCAAGTAAAGAGATCGCCTGACCCCAAAGGCCTGGAGAACCTCACATCCCATCCCAGACCTGATGACCTTGAGAGAGATCTCAAACTGAGTTGACCTACTGCCAGTGCACTTGTTCACTTCAGCACCATAAACAGGAGGGTGCAGAAGCAGGACTGGGAAAGCAGGAGGCAAAGCAGGAGAACAGGCATTGTGAGGCAAGAGTGAGACCTCACAGGATAGAGGGGTTTAAAAGAGATGATACCTGATGGTCATCACTGATGTGATGCTGTGGAGGAACAAGTTAGGCGATGTCCAGGGACTCGTGGGATGTCTGCCTCAGCTCCACCTGTCACCAGCTCCTTCCCCACAGCTCACAATCCCACCCATCTCTCTACCTACCAGGACCACCTGGTCAAAACCCCAGATGGCAATGTATAGGCATCAAGAAGATAAACTCTATGGAATTTCACCTGTAAGCTGAGAGAGAGAGAGAGAGAGAGAGAGAGAGAGAGAGAGAGAGAGAGAGAGAGAGAGAAGAAAAAGGAATAGGAGGGGGGAAGAGAAAGAGGGAAGAAGGAAGGAAGGAAGGAAGGAAGGAAAGAAGGAAGGAAGGAAGGAAGGGGGAAAAGGGAGGGAAGGAGGGACGAGAGAAAGCCAAGAAAGGTGGCTATGAATACTTTACAAATACTCTTTATATAAAAGGAAAATACCAATGACTGCTTGGACATATTCAGAGCACAGATAGACTAATTTTTTTTAAAATGCTGATTCATCGTACACAAATGGGGTATAAATTTAATTTCTCTGGTTGTACAGGAGTGGAGACACACTGTAGTGCAGCCACTCTCAAAAGCCATGTGGAGATTCCTTAGAAAACTTGGAATGCAACCACCCTTTGATCCAGCTATCCTACTCCTTGTCCTATTCCCAAAGGACTTAAAATCAGCATACTACAGTGACACAGTCACATCAATGTCTATAGCAGCTCAATTCACTATAATTGGATTGTGGAACCAACCCAGACTAATTTTTTTATCAGTTGATATTTGAAATGCTAAGTGAAGACAATGAAGCTGATTCCATCACTTGATTCATTCACCAAAGTGGGAAAAGGCGAGATGTTTAACTTCTGATGTAGAAACTTGGTTCTTTTGACTTATTTAATCAAGAGTTTAAAGTGCATAATATCTTATAATTAATGAATTGAGTTTGTGTGTGTGTGGTGCTGGGAATTGGACCCAGGGCCTTTTACTTGTGAGCCAATCTACCAACTGAGCGATATCCCCAGTCCATAAATTGAGTTTTTAATCAGAAAGTAGTAGGTTTTATCACTTCTTTTATGATTTAAAACAATTAAAATTAAGTTTTCAAACACAAGCACTTCATTTAAAAACAAAGTGAGAGGCAGGGTGGCTCTGCTGATGTCACAATGTGCTAGAACTCCTCACTGGGTCTTCGTGCCTCCTCAGCCTGGACACCCACACTGGCAATGCTCAGCCCAGTGCTGCACTGTGAGGGCGTATCTGGGGCTGGTTGAGGCCAGAGCAGGTTGCTCTGCTTGGGAAGAAGTGTGCAGAGAGTACGGGCGGGAGCTGGGGCTGCACACAACGAGGCACTCTCTAGGGTCAGCGTGGGATCCAGGTGATCACTGGTGTGGTGAGCAGTGCATTCTGGCGCAGTTGATCGCTTCCTCTCCGGGCTTGATGAGAGGCTGAATCAACGTCGTGGACCATCCTTCTCTCTTCATGGAATCGTTGGTCACTATAGCAGATGCACTTTTGTTGAAGTATTTTGAGGATGAATATTTTCAAGTCATTTTGAAATTTCCAAACACTGCATACATGGGATGCATCCTGCTCTCAACCTGGAGTTTACCTCTATGGTTTGGATTCATCACAGGAGCATTTGCCTTTAATCTCGTGTTAACTAGAAATCAAGTAAAGACACGAGGAGACTGGTTTACTGCAAGGTGGTTCTGGCCACTTCACTGATGTGGGTCCTTGTGGATGTCTTCTTTCTACTGTATTTCAGTGAATGTAACAAGTGTGATGACAAGAAGGAGAGGCCCCTGTTGCCTGCACTGAGGGCTGTTATTTCAAGAAACCAAAAAGGCCCAGGAGAAATGGGACAGGCTGTGCTGATTCCTAAGGATGACCAGGAGAAAATGAAAGAGCTGTTCAAAATCAATCAGTTTAACCTTATGGCCTGTGACTTGACTGCCCTTAATAGAAGTCTGCTAGATGTAAGATGGAAGGATGCAAGACAAAAGTCTACCCTGAAGAACTTCCAGATGCAAGGTAGTCATTGTGCTTCATCATGAAGCTTGCAGCACTCCCCTTAGAACTGTTTAGTGTTGTAAATCACTCCCCACACTACCTGCTCTCTGAGGTCATCTTGGTAGATGATGTCAGTGAAAGTGATTGTCTCAAGTTGTCATTAGAGATTTACGTGAAAAATTTAGAAATAACAGTAAAAAATTATCAGGATGGAAGAGCACTCAGGGTTAATAGGAGCCCATCTTCCAGGAGCAGCTGCTTCAAAAGGGCAGGTCATGACTTTTCTGGATGCACACTGTGAATGTGCTTTAGGGTGGCTGGAACCCTTGCTGGCAATAATCAAGGAAGACAGGAAGAGCCGTACGCCACATCATTGATGCGATGAACGATGAGGCCTTGAATACATGGTTGGGTCAGATATGACTACAGGGGTTTTAACTGGAAATTAAATTTCTGCTGGTATCTTGTTCCCCAAAGAGAAATGGATAGGAGGAAAGGAGACAGAACTTTGCCTGTCAGGAACCCTATTATGGCTGGTGACCTATTTTCTGTTGATAGAGTTGAACCAATACAAAGTCAATAGTAGAAAGAATGCTACCAATGAAAACAATTCAAGCTTTTACTAACTTTCAGAAAATGGTTGTCTTTTCATTATAAAAGAGTGTATGTGAAGGGGGCAGTTGCATGTAGCCAAAATGATGAACATAAATTATATAAGAGCTTTTATAGTAAAAGAGATAGGAATTTTTTGATTCAGAAATGGATATCTGGTGTGGAGACAATCTTGAAATGTCTTTTAGGATTTGGCAATGTAGAGACTCTACATAAAGAAGAATAAAATTATGGCATTTACAGGTAAGTGAATGGAATTGGAGAATACATGCTAAGTGAAATAAGCCAATTCCAAAAAACCAAAGGCTGAATGTTTTCCCTGATAAGTGGATGATGATACATAATGGGGGTTGGGGGTTGGGGTTAAGAGAAGAATGGAGGAACTTTGGATTATGTAAAGGGAAATGAGATGGATGGGGAGAGGGTGGGGGTATGAAAGATGGTGGAATGAGACAGACATCAGTGCCCTAGGTACATGTATGATTACACAAATGGTGTGAATCTACATCATGTACAACCATAGAAATGAAATGATGGACCCCATTTGTGTACAATGAATGAAAATGCAATCTGTAAAAATAAAAAGAACTTCACTGCTATGCCATCATATCTAACATTTTCTTCACTAGGGAAATGAAAATATACATTCATTAAACTTTTATTTTAATTAAACTGCTAGATATCAATCACTACAAGTTATGACCCAAGGAACAGAGTCATAAATAGGAAAACTTTACAGCTTTTCATATTAGCACACTTTGTATTCAAAATACATAAGCAGTAGACAAAAAGGAAGAAAAACCAGTCAGTGAGATTCTTACTAATAAGTTTCTGTATTTGACATTATTTTAAGTGCCCATAAAGTTGCTTCACACTGGTGTTTTATTCATAATAAATGTATTAAGCAGTTGAAAATAATAGGGGCTGAGAGTGGGGCAGAGGATGGAAGCCATGTCTTATGGACCAGAATATTCTATTTTTTTGGCCCTCATATTTACTATAAAGGCTCTTATATAAAGTGTTCATCATTTTGGCTCCATGCAACTGCCCCCTCCACCTACATTCTTTTATAATGAAGAGACAAATGTTTTCTGAAGGTTAGTAAAAGCTTGAATGTTTTTCATTGGTAGTATTCTTTCTACTATTGACTTTGTCTTGCTTCAATTCTAGAGAAGGAATCTACAAACTGGAGCATTTCAGATTTACTCCTAAAAACATAGACATCCACACTTGGAGGTCTCTGGGAATTCCTGAATTTTCTAAATTTATAAGCAAAAGTTTGAATGTCAGGGCATTTCTTATGAGGATAGACTCTGTAGTTGACAACAAACTTAGAAAGGCAGATCTGACCCCCCAGAAGCAGTGAATCACTACCTTAAATTGATCATGGCCTCTCAGATCAGCTGAGGCCTGACAACAACCCCATTTCCCATTTCTTACTCTTCTTTCCCTTCATTTTCTTCTTGTCTTGATTAAAATGCCCCTGTACAACATTGTTCCTTAAAATTTTAAAGTTTAAACTGTTAAGAATCCTTTTTTTTTTTTTTTTGGTGGGGAGTGCATTGTAATTATAGTGAGACTCAATATATGATATTTGCACATGAACATAACATGATTAGACCAATCTTATTCCCCTGTGTCCCCTTTCCCACTCCACCCTCTTGAACCACTTGCTCTACTGTACTGATCTCCCTTCTACTATTGCTATCATTATTATTTTAATTAGTACATCATAATTGCATATATAAGACAGATTCACTGTGGTATAGTCAGACATGGACGTAGCACACTTTGATAGACTTTATTCCTCAGCACTTCCCCATTTTTCCTCTACCCCCTTGATCTTTCTTTACTCTATTGGTCTCCCTTCTATTTTCATGAGATCTCCTTTTTTAAATTCCTTTTTATTTTCTCCCTCTTTTTTTCTTTAGCTTCCACTTAGAAGACATTTGATGCTTGACTTTCTGAGTCGGGCTTATTTCACTTAGCATGATGTTCTCCAGGTCCATCCATTTACCAGCAAATGACATAATTTAATTCTTCTTTACACCTGAGTAAAACCCCACTCTTTTTATACATCACATTTTCTTTATTCATTCTTCTGTTGACAGGCAGCTTGCCTGATTCTGTAACTTGCCTGTTGTTACTTGCACTACTATGAACATCAATATATATGTATCACCATAGTTTGCTGATTTTAGTTTTCTAGGTTAAATATTGAACAGTGGGATAGCTAGGTTATATGGAGGTTCCTAGCCATTTGAGGAATCTCCATACAGCTTTCCAAGGTGGTCATACTAATTTGCAGTCCCACCAACGATGTATAAGTTTGCATTTTCTCCAAGTCCTTGCCAGCAATGACTGACATTTGTGTTCTTTATGATTGCCATTCTAATTGGAGAGAGATAAAATTTCAGTGTAGCTGAGGTATGCATTTCCCTGATCACTAAGGATGTTTAAATTTTGTCATATATTTGTTGACTATTTGCATTTCTTCTTTTGAGAAATGTCTGTTTAGATCATTTGCCCATTTATTGATTGGGATATTTGAGTTTTTTTGAGAGTTTATTTTTTTTTAAGTTTTTGGGTTCCTTATATAATTTGGATATCAATACCCTTTCAGAGGAGTAACTGAAAAATATTCTTTATATATCTCCTACTTTTTGATTTGTTAATCAAAAGGCATATGTCAGCTAGTAAATGGTTAATGATAAATTTTGTAAAAAATATAATTACTTCATTTAAACTGAATTTGAAATATTTCAGTAGCACTTTAATTGATTGAAAGCTTATTATTGTCCCAGTGAAAATACAAGAAAATCTAAACCTGAATGAATTTCATGCTAGGGAAGAATTTTCACACTATTCAGATGGTTTGGATACATACCATTATAGTGCCTAACAATTAAAAAATTAAAATATTATAAAACATCCCGACCTAGAAGGCAATGAAAACATTCAATTTTTCTTTCAAAAATATTTGCCCATAGTATAGAAAATTAAAACCATGATTGGATTTACAAAGCATTCCTTATTTCAAAAAAACCTCTTCCATGTTCTTTCTCATTTGAGATAATGTAACTCCAACCTTCTAGATGCTCAGGTGAGAAATCTAAGATCACTTTTGGCTTCTGTCTTTCTCATTTCTCTATTATCAAATTCATTTGATGCTACCTTTGAAATACAACCAGAAACCAATGTTTTCCCACCAGGTTCATTGTGGATCACTGATTCCAAACTTTTTATTTGCAACAAGTGTATAATTTGGATTCCCCACTTTTGCCACTCCTTGCCTCAGTCTTTTCTCAATATAACAGACATAGTGATTCTGTTAAATATCCATGATCATGTCCCTTCCCTGCACCCAATCTTCTGATGATTTTTCATTTCTCCTCAGAGGATTTCAAGGTACTCATGACAACAGCCCTCTACACAGACCCTTGCACCCTTTCTCACACATGAACACACACCCCCTCTCACACACACACACACATCTGACTGTTTCTCATCTCTTACATCTCACTTTCAGCTTCCTCTAACCAGTTACCAAGCAAGTTTCTGTGTTAGTGTATTGTTCCCTCTGAGGTACAGAGCTCTTTTCTCTTTAGATCTCTGTTCAAATACAACCTCATAATTAAGGCAAACCATGGTCCTGCTGCCCACCCTATCCCTGTACCTGTGACAAGCCATTTAGTTCCTCTCTTCCATCTGCCCTTCCACCTCTCCAGTCCCCCACTCCCATCATACACCTCTAGAGTATGTTTTTGTTTGACTTTTATTTTGTTTTTGCTTGTTTGTTTTTGGCTGCACTTGGGGATAGAGCCCAGGGCCTCACCCATGTTGGGTAAGTGCTATTACTAAGCTACTCGCCCAGCCCGTAAGTTTATTTTAAAGGTAGTGTATTTGTCAGTTTTGGTCACTGGGTATCCTCATTATCTGGGATAGTTCTTAGCACATACTAAGCACTTTTTAAATATTTCTTGAACTAAAGAACTGAAAAGTGTGTGTTAAAGTGGTTAAGTGCTACTGTGTAATTTTTTTGTATGTTCAATTTTGAAGTGCAGTAATATATTGTATGATATTTGCACAACTGTCTCCAAATGATAATTTTCTTCCTAATATCCTGCATACTAACATATGAACTACATGTTGTTCTCTGTAATAAATATCCTGCCTTGTAGAAATTAAATGACATTTTATATAAATACTGCTATATTATATAAATTGCTTCATTAAGCTAAAAATAATTTTAATTTTAATTTGCTGAATGTGTTCAACAACTCCTGAAGGTCTTAAGATTTTCATTTTAGAGGGAGGTATTACATTTTATCAAAATTCTTATGCATTTTCATGATCTAATAATAGCTATTACTAAATTTATTTTGTAAGTGCAAGTTTATGAAGAAAAACAATTTCAGAAACTTAAAAACTTTACAATCCTTAGATGCTGTGTTTCTAGATAATAAGACTGAGAATCAAAGAGGTAACAGTTTGCCTAGGGAAACTGTTACCTAACAGTTAATGGTTAAAATGTGTTTAATCTGCCTGATGTTGTAACTATACAGAAGGGTTTATTCCAGTCCATTTCCATCAAGTAAACTCTGTTTTCTTACCTTGAATAGGGAAGTGCATGTGTATTTTATATACTAACACCCATTGTCTTGTATGGAAACTCACAATTGCATTAGTAAGACATAGAAAAGACATAAAGCTATATTACTGAAATTACAAAAGGGACTTGGTTACAAGTAGCCATATTTGAAGACCAGTAAGAATCAATAAATTTGCAGATAATAAAAAGTTTTCAAACAGTGTCACCTATAGTTTTCACAACACCAGTGTAAAGTTCATGGATCTTCAACTCTCATTTTCAGTGTTGCAAGGGGTCCTGTACACTACACATATACTTTATCATCATCCCAATAATGCAAAATGGGAATGACCATATATTCACACTTCCTAATTCTTTAAAGTGCTTTAATTCACAAAAGCATATTTTAATATTTCTTCTAGTTGTTATTATAAAACACTACATTCTCTTCTGGATTTTTGACATATATGAGACTATATGTGTGTGTGTGTGTATACACACACATATATATGTAATAATATATATTTTTCCAACATTAACCAATATTTCATTTTGGAAACCAATATTTATAGACTTAGAGCACTACTTGAAGGACATATGGTCCATATTACTCTACTCCACTCCATTATTATCTATATCTTTTATCTTATTCAAAGATCAAGAAAGAGAAACACTTATTTGTATTTGAGGGGTGCTTTTGTGTTTCCTTTGTATGCTACTTTTACTAATTTTGGCATTATGGCCTCAATTTCCATATAAGAAACCTATAAACACCTAAAACTTATATTTATTATTGGGATGATATTTCGGGTGTTGTCTGCTGTACTCCAATTTTCTTCTTTTATTATGACTCAAGGGAGAAATTTCCCTCCAAACCTCTGTGTTCTTTTCCTGAGAAAATGGTTTGTTCTTCTCTTGAGGACACATTATTTGCTCTTCCATCTATAACAATTATACAAGACCTTATGGTATTCTTCACCTCATTATCCTTTACCATGAATTTCTTTCTGTTTTTAGTCCCATAACATACTGTAGTTATTTCTGTAGGCCACATTATATCTTTTTTTTTTATACATACAGGTAAAAAGTATAAAGCATTATCACTTTATATTGTCAGAATAAATAAACCAGAGACATTACTGAGCACACTACTGGGTGAGGCTACCATAATTTAAACTCAACTTAGACTCTAACATATAGCCTGGATTCTAATTCTGTCTAGGAAGCTAGAAAGAGAGTCTGTATGAGGCCAATGATAACAACCACAAGAACAAAACACAAAGCTGGGTGTGCTGCAAAATCACAACATATTTGAAACCATCAGAAGCTAGACTGCAGGCCAACCCAGAGACCTGAAGTTTATGGAGAGGCAGGATTACAGAGTGGAAAACCTGAGACAAAGCATGGGGGAAAAGAGTGGATGCCCTATGTTTAGGTAGAAAGAAAACAGTTACATTTTAGTAAATTGCTGTTGTCTCTCTCTTTGCTAGCATGATAGAAAATCCTGGGAACACAAAAGGAATTCACCCTCACTCAGTCTCTTCCTCTGATCCTTTGGTGGGTACTCATGAGAACATTAGGAAGCAGATCTGTGATCCAGAGAAAGTCTCCTGTAACGATTAACCAACCTTGTCATAAAGGCATGAAGCCCATCCTCCCCTGCTCTTCTCCTATATACAGCAAACAAATTAAGCCTCAAGAGGAGAAACAGAAAATTTTGTCATGCTAAAGATGCAAATAAATATTCATAGTTTCTGGGAGATGAAAGAAAAATCACTTTAAACATACAAAAGGAACAAGAAATTCTGTGACCAAAGATCAACTGCTTTTATGGGTTTAGCATCATCAGAAATGTCGAAGCAGGAAACTGTCTCCCCAAATGACCAAAAACCTGGCAGTTTGTTTGCCCTTGGGAATAGGGAAAGAAATGAGCCTCATCTTTAAGGAGAATTAAAGATGATAATTCATAATTATAGGGAATTATGAAATCTGTGGATGGGCCAGGATAACAAAATTCCCCCATCTTCCAATAAAACACCAACAGACTTCAAAACAATAGCTAAGCAAACTAAAAATCACCAACTCTTTTTATCTCTTATCAGAGATAAGAGGTCACAGGACAAATCATGATCCTGAATGGGGGAGGGGGATGTGGAGGGGAGTAGAGCAGGTGAATAGACAGAGGCATGTTTCCCAGGACAGAAGATTATGAGCAGGAACCAACTGGGGATAGTACCCCTGGGGACTGTCAAAATGTGATTCATTAATGGCTGGAGGCTCAGGATGGAGGAGTTTTTGAATTGAAGTCTGTATAAGCAATAAGGATAGATCTCAACAGATGAATGAATGAGCAATCTGGTATAACCATTCAAGGGATTATTAATGATCATAAAAAACATGAACTATCAAGCCATCAAAAGATATGAAGAGAAATCCTTAATGACTATTGCTCAAAGAACCAAATATGGAAAAGCTCTATACTGTATTATTACAAATATGTGACATTTTAAGGAAGGCAAAACTATGCAGACAGTAAAAATATCAATGGTTGCCAGAATTTTGAGAAGGGAGACATAAGGAAGGGAGATAGGAAGACCCTATGAATTACTAGGCTATGCAATACCTCTTGACACTATCACGATGGGTTTCTTATCACACATTTGTCAAAATCCCAGAAAGTACTACAAAAGAGTGCATTAAGTACCATTATTCTTTCATCAGTTTTAACAGATGTTTTACAGTAATCATAATAATAGGGGAAACTATATATGTGCTGTGCAAGAGAGAGAGTGAAAGAGAGACATGTATCCAATTCTTAATGCTTTCTAATCTTTCTTGAAATTTAAAACTGCTCTAAAAATAGTCTATTCCAAAGGGAAAAATATGGTCATAAAGTCACAACTTTCTACTCTTGGATTCAGGACAACATAATAGAGATTCCTTCCTTCACATTGGGAAGACAAAAGACAAATTTAGAATATACAGGTTGAGGAAACCCCTCTGAACTCCCCAACCCTCACTATAATTGCAAGGTATAGCTAGAAAATATGAAGCCTTTAGTGAGACAGATAGACAGGAGTACACACATACACACACACACACACACACACACATTTACTGCTGTTTTAACAGAAGCAAGTTATGCTCATTTCCTCATGCAAAACCCTATAGACATCATTGTCCTATACACATGGCATCTTGAAGGAAGGCAAAGAAAGGAGGGAGGGAGGGAGGGAGGAAGGGACAGAAGAAGGGAGAAAGGAATGAAGGAACAGAGGAAGGAGTAGGAAAGGGAAGGAGGAAACATCCCCTTGTTAACGGACAAAACAGAACCATCACATTTAAAGATTACTTTCAGGGAAAACAATTTTAAATTGATGACTAATTTATCAAAAACATCTAGCGAAAGATTGGAAAACATCACTAAAAATGATAATTTAAAAGTTCAACAATAAATGAAAGTGCCAAAAATAATCTAATGGAAATGTTAGAAACAAAATACAGCATCAGAGATGAATTCTTTTTCATAACCTTATCTGTAGATTCAAGTTAAGAAAAAAATGTAAGTGAACTTGAAAACAGAACAAGAAAATGTAACCTAAATGTAAGCACAAAAAGAAAAATTAATACTTAAAAGAAGTCAGAAGTGGTAGACAATACAAAATATGTTCTACCATTGAGAATATCAGAGGAGAAAGGTACAGAAGCAAAATGAGGATTTAAAAAAAAGGAAGAAATATGAAATCACCAATCTCAGAATTTCAGAGAACCCAAAGGAGAGAAAATTCTCCTAAGGAGAGAAAATTCTTATATGCATATTATTCAAAGAGTAACAAGGCAGAGATGAAGGGAAATGCTTGAAGAGAGCTGGAGGAAGAAGACACTCTACACAGAAATACCAGAACAGAGCACAACTCTAGTTAGAAAATAGCAAAATAAAAGACACAGTAGCATTTTGTAGTATTAAAAACTAACTTTAAAAAGCGAAAAAAAAATCCCTATATTCAGTATAACTATCTTTCAAAATGAAGGTGAAATAATATTCTCCTAAAACATAATATCTATTCCTGAAGAGCTGAACTAAATGGAATGTTAAGGGAATTTCTTTAGTCAGAAGGATAAACTATCGGATATAAACTTCGATCTACATAAAGAACTGAATATGTTCACACAAATTTTAATGTACCTATTTCCTCATTTTAATTTGCTTATAAGATGATTAATCTTTAGTAAAAACTAAGTAAAACTAAAGTTTTTACATTTTACATAAAATAGTATAATAATATTGAAGGTGTATGATTAGAAACTAAAACTTTATATTGTTAGCTTGGGACATCACATAAAAATTTAGAGGGCAACACAGTAGGCTTTCCAGGAGGGGGTCGCTGCGAACCTGGCAGCCGAGGGCATCATAGTGGGAGGTCTGAAAAGGAAACACTCAGATTTGGAAGAGGAGGAAGAGGACGAGAAGTGGAACTGGAGTCCAACAAGCCTGCGGAGCTGCCAGCAAGCTCTGCTCCGACATCTCCCTCAGACAAAGTCCAGTGCAGCTTGGGCCCCCAGGCACCCAGTCTCCACAGGCATGTCCTCATCCACAACACCCTACAATAACTCCAGGCTGCCATTCACCTGGCTCCAGCACCTGCCCTGCCCCCCCGAGTCCCTCTTCCTGGGCGAAGAAGATTTCTCCCTGTCCACCACCATTGGCTCTATCCTCAGAGAGCTCGAGACATCCATGGATGAGATGGAAGGTCCTCAGAATCCAGTGGCTCCCCGGGGCCTCCAGAATGAAGTGCTACGGCAACCTGACCCAGTCTTCTTAGAAGCTCTGAGCTCCCGGTACCTAGGGGACTCTGGCCTAGGTGACTTCTTTCTGGACATTGACACATCTGCAGTGGAAAAGGAGCCTGTGCTGCCCCCCCTCCAGAACCTCCTCACAACCTCTTCTGTGCCCCAGGGTTCTGGAAATGGAATGAACTAGATCATATCATGGAAATCATTCTGGGGTCCTAAAACTATGGTGGAGGCAGAACCCTTCCTCACAGCGACCTCAGTGGGCTGGATCCCTGGATGCGACTCTTGTGTGTGTTGATGGGGGCTCCAGAGAGTGAGTGAGCTCCTTTCCTCCCATGTCAGTGCTCCACAAACTTGCATGTGTGTGTGTCTGGTTACCCCAGCCTTCTGTGAAGGTGGGTCTTCCTTAATTTATCTGTTCCAAATGCCTTAACCAGACTCTTGTTTCTGGAAGTCTGACCTCTGGCTCACATGTTTCTTCTGCCTTTCCCTCCAGTTCCCGCTCCCCTTGTGACCACTGGGGCCTCAGGGAAGATACAGTAGGGTCTGGCGACAGTGGGTGTGCCAGAGCTGGCTGCTGGTGGCTCTAGAAACCCAGGATCTGTCCCTTGAGGGAGCGGGAGGGGCTGGTCTCCTTCCCCCGGGCTGAACCCCACTTCCTTGGCAGGACCCCAGCCCAGCCCCAGCAGCCTCCTGATTCAGAACCAGGCCGGACCACGTGCAATAGGGTGGAAACCAAACTGCTCTGTGCTTGGGATTTAAAAGAAAGGCAGGGTTTGTGATGGCTTTTTTTTTCTGATTGTTTTTAATTTTTTATTTTAAATAAAAGTATTTTGAAAGGAAAAAAAATTTAGAGGAAAAATTAAATCATTGACAATGTTTCATTAATTAAAAATCAGGCAGAAAAGGAGAAAAACTAGACTAGATAAAAACAAAACAAAAACCTAGCAAAGTAATGGATTTAAATATAATTCTATTAATATTTTTCTTAAGTATAAATGCTGTAAACATATCCATTGAATGACAGATTTTTATGCTTAATAAAAATGCAAAAACAAATAATATGTAATTATTAGAAATTTTATTTAAATATTTGCACATAATTGTTAATGTCTTTAAAAATGCACCATGTAAAAAGTACATAATGTTAATGCTAATCAAAGCTGGAGGGACTAGACTTCAGAACAGGGAATATAGCAGGAATAAAAAGAAATATATGTCATGATAAATGGACACATTCCCCAAAATACCTAATAATTGCAAATGTGTGTCACATAACAGGTTCAAAACATGTGAATGCGAAACATAATAAAATGGAATGTTCAGTAGACCTATCCATAATTAAAGTTGGGGATTTTAACACTTTTAGTCACTTTTCCATTACTATACCAAATACCTGTGCTGACCAACTTAAAAGGAGAAAGCACTTTAACTTTGCCTCACAATTTTGAAAATTTCAGTCTGTGGCTGGTTGGTCCATTGATTTTGGTCTTGCATTAAGGCAGAACATCACGGTGGGAGCAAATAGGGGAGAAAACTGCTTGGCTTATGGGAACCAGGAAGAAAAGGGAAAAAGAGAAGGAAACACGAAGGTCTCCATATTCCCTCCAAAAGCATCCCCCTGAGATCTAACTTCTTCCCTCAAAGAAGGAACCACTCAACTATGGAATGGAAGCTCCACAATTGTGAGTTAAAAAACTTTCTTAAAAAAAAAACTTTCTTCCTTGAAGTTTTCTTACTCAGGTATTTTATTACAGCATGAAAAGTCAACTAACATACATTTTCAGTTAGCCATGGTCAACCATGGTCTGAAAGTACATAGTGATTCTTGTCTTGACTCTTCAAAGAGAGAGAGATCAGCTTTTTCACCACTGTGACCAAAACAAATTTAAAAGCAGAAAATTATATTTTGTGCTCAGTTTCAGAGGTCTCAGTCAATAGATGGCCAGCTCCATTTCTCTATGCCCAAAGTGAGACAGAAGATGGTGGAATAAACACTTTGAGGAGGAAAGCAGCTCAGAAGATAACAATCAGAAAGCAGAGAGCTCTCCCCTCACCATGGACAAAATATAAAACCTGAAATCATATCCCCAGTGACCCATCTCCCCCACACCCTATCTATCTACCACCCAGTTGATCCCTATCAGGAGATTAATGCACTGATCAGGACAAGAATCTCATCTCTCAATTATTTTACCTCTAAACTTTCTTGCATTGTTTCACACATGAACTTTTGGGGGATACTTCATATCTAAACCATAACAGACCATATTCACCTAGCTTTTAATGCTGAATGTTATTTAAATTATTCTGTTTTATTTTTGGCTAGTGTTATTAATCTCTTACTGTATTGAATACATAAACTTTACCATAGGTATATATGTATAGGAAAAATGTAACATATACAAGGTGCAGCATCATCTGTAGTTTTAAACATCCACTGCACATTCCCCAAGAAAAAGAATAGACTACTGTAAGATGTGAATTGATTGTTGTGGTAGTTACTGTGTTATATTCATTTGCCAATATTCCAAGTACTGTGCACTAAAAAGGTTGAATTCATGAAAAGGGGAAATTATGCAAAGGTTAAATATATGCAAATCATACCTCACTAAAAAAAGAAGATAAAATTTCTTTCAATCTTTTATGCCATGGAACAGGCTAAGGCTTTTGTATCCCAAAAGAAAAAATATATCCCTTTGTCAGAAATCCATGAGAGAGGGTTCACCTCTCTCCGTCATTGAGTATATGAACAATTAGAGACAGAAATGTTAGCAGTCTCAGCTGTTCCTTCTGTAAACCCTGATTTTTAAAAATTTTACCATAAGGTGCAATGTTGTTTATGGATAAAAATCTGTTCTAAGGAAATGTTGAGTGTTTCTTTGCTCAGTAGAACAAACTGAGCAAGATAACTTTAAAATTGATTTCTTTTTTCCTGGATGGAAATGCTGCAAAAATATTATGCAGTGTAAAGTGTTTCCAAAACACTAGAAGGAGGTGTTACTATTTCAAAGTTATTTGAGATTTGAGATTTAAAATTTTCAAAACATGTTTACAATGCAATTTATATCCTTTTTCAGAAGCTACCATTGATCTTTGTTTACTCTAGCAGTTCATATGGTTAAATATCTCTATTATGTTAGTATAGAGTATATTTTACAAGTATGTCCATCGATAATACGCTTTAAAACTAATAGGATTTTCTAGGGTATATTAAATTTTATTCAATATTCCTTTTTACCATGATTAACTAGGCCAAAATTTTACAAATTTAGCAACTCATTGACCAAATCAGCAATGATAAAACAGTTCATTTTTTCATTGGGGTATGCTAAAAAATAAAAATATAATGTAATTTTAACTTTAATAGTGAATCCATTTGTTTTGTCAAAATATAATAATTACAATCTTCATCATTCTTCTAGTTACATATCATTTAAATATACCAAGGCACAATAAAAAGGAGATCCAACTTTAAGATGAATGTATTTGAACAGTTCATGGTCCAAGATCAACAGTAGAAATGTTAGGAGCTCCTATGAAAAAGTGTATAATGCTAAAGGAATGTTGTGTCCTAATTCTGATAGTAATGACTTTATAATTCTTAACACATTGTCATATCAATGTAGTTTTCTCAGATACCTTTAAAGGATGCATCTATTAAATAAAAAGTACTTCTAATAAGAATCAAATCTATTTTCAATTATCTCAATTATCTCAAAGTAATAAACTTTGAGAAAACTTACCAAACATTTGTTTGTTTGTTTCTGTTTCTAAATCTTCAATCTGAAAGAACCCAGAAAACCACTCTGGATGTGGGAACTCACATGAGATTTTAATAAGCAGATGAACAGAATGTCTGCCCTTAAGGGCGAGAGAAAGAGAAAGAGCACTCATAGCAGGGGAACTACCCTTAAGTATTGGAAGCCCACAGGCTGATTGGACCAATGACTAATGAGAAAGTTAACAATCCAGATTGAAAAAAAGTGTGTGTGGAGGGGGCAGAATCAGGGGAGAAATGGCTACAGCCGTGTTCCTTTCACATTCCATGTTAGTACCTGTTTGAAATAAATGTACTTTATCTTTAAACTGTATTTGTGGATCAAATATTGCATTTTCAATTCAGAGGAAAGTTTTACTAGGACAGTTGTGAAAAACCATAAAAAAATATTTATTTGTATTCCACAAATGGAAATAACAAAAGTTTTTATTTTCCTCTGTTCATGTGTGGTGTTGGCGTAATTAGAATCTTCTTAACTCTTCTATTTTAAGTGACTTATCAATCAAACTATTTTTACAGTATCATATAATATGGAGAAGAATCATTAACATACATTTTCTAGTTTAGGGGTGTGTGTGTGTGTTCAAGCAAAAATCACACTCAAAGTACAGTTAGGCAGAAATTAGCTTTACTCTTAAAAGTGCCATGACAAGAAATATCTCTGCATCTAAAATTCAGTCTTGAATTTTGAGCATATAGTCCTAAAATTGGGTTGCTCTAGTGGTATGTAATTTTAGTGTGTTTCCAAAAGTTAATGTGCTGTACCATTAGTATGGCAGTTTTGAGGGGTGGTGGGACTTTTAAGACATGGATGTTAGTAGGAGCCATGTCTTCTGAAGGAATTTATGTAGTTTTCACAGAAAACTAGTTAGTTCCTATAAGAAGGTTTTTATTTAAAAAAGTGAGCTTCACCCTGAATCTTTCCAGCTTCTTTTCTCATCATGTGCTCTCTCCTTTCCCACGTACTTCCAACATTATGTCATCTGCCATACTGTAATGCATAGAGACCCTCCCAAAGGCTGAAACAAAAGGAGCTGTCCTATCTTGGATCTTCAGCCTCCAAAATGTGAGCTAAATAAATCTCTTACTTTATAACATACCAAACCTCAGGTATTTTGTTAGAGCAAAAAAATTAGAGGCTATCAGGTCAATATAAAAAAATGTTGTAGGGTATTAATACATATTGATTGCAAAAAGTAGTTTTAAGTTGTATATTTAGGTTTTCACCACCAATATGTAAATACTTACATCTACTACCTTACCATAATTTACTATATTTGAGATGACAGAGCAGAGAAGTTTGCTTTCCAAATTGCTCTGTGATGTGGACCAGGAAAACAAACAAACAACTTTTCATTGTGGTAGGTAACAAAAGAAACCTTACTGCAATTTAATACTACACTCTCAGAAAACCTAGGGACTCAGAAAATTGGATAGAATAAATTTAAAAAGAAAGAAAAAAATCCCCTGCTGGTGCCAGCAGCCCCTTATGCAGATCCATCACAGGCAAACTGGACAGGGAGACTAAGAAAACCACTTTTCAGGTGGTACTATGGAGTGTCTTGAAATGGAGAAATCAGTGGTCAAAGACATTCTCAAACTGATTCAGTGAGAGAGCCACAATATATTCTTGTGTGGGAAAGACACTGAGCTTCTCTTGGTAACCCACACAGAGCCAAGACAGCCACTGTTATTTCCAGCTGTACTATGGAAGCCAGAGAGTGTGCATCAACACCCTGGTGCCCAGACCTGTGTAATTCCAGCTGATTCCTAAAACCTGATCTGGCAGAGGCTCACCAAATGACCCAAGTGTGACTAGAAAACCAGGTGAAATTTAGGCATGAAGAGTGTGGTATCCAGGGGAATTCAGGACATCATACCCTAGAGATCCTGGGTGCCTTTCACCCTTTGAGTCTGATGGTTCACAGAACCAGCTGGGGAGGAACGGGAATTGATTGGGTCAGGGGAGTGAACATTCACTTCAATCCTTTTGTACCTGAGCCCAACAGGGTGAAAGACTGACTCCTCTGCTGCAGAAGCAGAACCCAGGGGAAACTCCAGGGGTCTGGACTGCTGGTGTGGATCAGAAGCAGCCGGGCTCCAGAGTGTGCTGATTTAAAATCTTCAGAACAAATGTCATTCAACAAAGCTGGACCCAAGCACTGTCTGTAGGATCTTTACCTCTGGGAACTCCTCTCACAGAACTCGAGAGCAACCCCTTACTGTGAATAGAGAAGACTACAACATCCAATCTGCCCCACCTCATGCTAACAAGAAGGGGAGCTGACAATGGGCTACTCCACTAGCTCCACAAGAAGAAGAAGGACTTGGACAGTCACTGACTACTACTCTTGTGTGTAATATATACCTCAAGAAAAAATGGAAAATTTCCAGGGACACTGTAAATTAATAGGTTAGAAGCTCTGTCACCTCAGATTCATACAGATAAATGGGTAGACTTACAAAGATTATGGAAAAGTAAAGAAACAATCATCCCAAACAAACCAAATTACCTCATTAACAGAGTAAAATGATATCACAGTGGAAGAAAGGTCAGAGATGGAATTTAGAAAATTCATAGTTAAGTAGTGAATTCAGAGAGAAAATCCAAGAAGTGAAAAATCACTTCAGTAAGGAGATAGAAATCCTGCACAATCTTTTCAATGAAATAATATCAGGAAATTTTCCAAAGATTAAAAATGGAAAATCAGACACAGGATGTTCACAGGACTCCAAATATACAAAATTACAACGAACCTTCACTAATGCACATGTATTATGAAAATACCCAACATACAAAGTAAGGATAAAATTTTTAAGACTGCTAGAGGGAAATGACAGGTCATATTTGGAGGGAGGCCAATTCTGATCTCAGCTGATTTTTTTCAACCCAGACCCTTAAAACAAGGAGGTCTTGTAATAATATAAAACAACCTCTGAAAGAAAATGGATGCCAACCAAGAAAACTACACCCAGCAAAATTAAGCTTCAGAATTGATGATGAAATTAAACATATCAAAATCTCTGGGGCACGATGAAGATGGTTCTAAGAGAAAAGTTCATAGTACTGAGACCATTCATTGAAAGAAAAGAAAGTCACCAAATAAATAACCTGACATTACATCTCAAAGCCTTAGAAAAAGAAGAACAAATCAACACCAAGAGCAGTAGAAGAAAATAAATAATTAAATCAGAGTGGAAATAAATAAAATTGAAATCAACAAAATTTTTTTAAAAAATTCACCATATCAAAAAGGTGCTTCTTTAAACAATAAATAAAATTGATAAACCTTTAGCGAAGTTAATAAAGAGAAAAACTCAAATTACTAAAATTTGCAATGAAAAAGTAAATATCATGACAGACTACTGAAGTACAGATGATAATCAGAAACTATTTTGAAAACTTATGCTCAATAAAACAGAACATTTTAAAGACATTGACAAATTTCTAGACACATATGACCTACAAATTTAACTGGGGGACATAGAAAATTTAAACAGATCAAATTCAGGCAATGAGTTTAAAGACATCTTCAAAAGACAACCAATAAAGAAAAACTCAGGACCAGATGCATTCTCAGCCTAGTTCAACTAGACTTTCAAAGAAAAACAAACACCAATCCTCCTCGAATTATTCCATTGTTATGGTTTACATATGGTGTCCCCAAAAAGTTCACAGGGGAAACAATGCAAGAAGGTTTGGAGGAGAAAAGATTGGGTTATAGCTTTAACATAATCAGTGCATTAATCCCTGATGGGATTGAGTGGTATCTGGAGGAAGTAGTTCATTGGGGGCATGGCTAAGGGGTATCCATTTTGTATGTAGAAAGTGGAGTCTCTGTGCCTCTGATCATCACGTATATTGCTTCCCTCTGCCACACTCTTCTGCGATGATGCTTAGCCTCACCTCACCTCCAACAATGTTCTTTATAGAAACAGAAAAAGCAAACATGAAATTCAGTTGGAAAAAAAAGATGCCCAGAATAGCCAAAGCAATCCTTAGTGAGAAAAGTGGAGCAGGAGGCATCATAATACCAGATATTAACTTACACTGCAGAGCTATAGTAGCAAAAATGGCATGTTATTAGCAACAAAGTAATATGAAAACCAATGGAACAGAATAGAAGACACAGAGACAAAGTCACATAAATTTGGTTATCTCACACTAGACAAAGGCATCATAAATGTATATAGGAGAAAAGATAGCCTCTTCAACAAATGGTGCTGGGGAACTGGAAATCCATATGTAGCAGAATGAAATTGGACCCATATCTCTCATCCTATACAAAACTCAACTCAAAGTTGATAAAAGACCTATGCATTAGAACAGTGACCCTGAATCTAGTATAAGAAAATGTAGGCCCAACACTCTATCTTTCACAGCAAGAAACACAATGAAAAATCAATAAATGGAATTATAACAAACTAAAAACCTTCTTTACAGCAAAGGATACAATAAAGAAAGCTTACAGAATGGGAGAAAATCTTGCCACCTACCCCACAGCTATAGCATTAATTTCTAGGATATAAAGAACTCAAAAATTTAACACCAAAACCCCAATTACCCAAGCAATAAGTAGGCAAAGGAACTAAACAGACCGTTCACAAAAATAGAAATATAAATGGTCAACAAATAAATGAAAAAAATGTGCAACATATTTAGCAATTAGAGAAATGCAAAATGAAAATACAGTGAGATTTCATCTCATTCCAGTCAGAATGACAACACTCATGAATACAAGCAACAATAAATGTTGGTGAGGATGTGGGAAGAAAGATATTCTTATACATCGCTGGTGGGACTGCAAATTAGTGTAACCACTCTGGAAAACAGTATGGAGATTCCTCGAAAATGTGCGATGGAACCACTATTTGACCCAGTTATCTCACTCCTTGGTATATAGCCAAAGGACTTAAAATCAGCATACTACAGTGACTCAACCTTATCAATGTTTATAGCACTCAGTTCATAATAACTAAGATAAGGAACCAACCTACGTGCGTTTCAACAGATGAATGGATAATGAATTTGTGGTATGTATACCCAGTTTGATATTACTCAGTTGTAACTAACTGTGACTTTATGATATTTGAAAGTAAATGGATGGATCTAGAGACTTTCATGTTAAGCAAAACAAGCAAATCCCAAAAAACTAAAGGTCAAATGTCCTCTCTTATATTTGAATGCTAGCATACAACAAGGGGGAGAAGGGGAAAAATAGAGTTTTAGTAGATTATGAAAAGGGAAATGAAAGGAAGAGAGGAATAAAGGGACAGGAAAGACAGAGGAATGATTCTGACATAGTTTTCCTTTATACCTATACGAATATACCACATTGAATCTCCACATCATATACAACCACAAAACTGGCACTGCAACTAGAATAAGATGCACTCCATGTTTGTATATATGGACAAAATGTACTCTAATGTCATGTGAAACTAAGAAAAAAAAAACAAATGAAATAATAAAATAATAATTTAATTTGTTAAAATTAAATTTTATAACCCAAAGATACTTCCAATTATTATTTTATGCCCATTTTACCATATGTTGAAACAGTTTCATAGTTTCTCACCTGCAACATGCTGATTTTAACCCTTTTTTAATATCAAACTATGGTCACATTTCTTACTAAATTGAGTTTTACATATGAGGGATATTGACACGTCATGTTATAAATTTTAACAAATTGTTATCTTGAGAGAAATACTTGTTATATACCATTTTCTATTTTCTCCTTTTTTCTTACAAAGAATTTATAATTATTATAAGTAACTATAGTCTTGTAACTGCAGAATATTAATGAATGTAAAATCCATAAGACACAGAGGCATAAAGGTTGCTAATATTTTGTACATACATAATTATATGTACCTACATCTTTTGATATGTTATAATATTGGAAATATAGTACTGTACTTTTATGTAATTCTTCTCATGACAGCTCTAATTTATTATTTATTTCTATACTGGTATTTAATAACTGTTGTATACTAAAAAATCTGGGAATATATCATTATTTTACCAACTCCATTTTCTTGAAAGAATAATAGTTTTCATTAGTATCTTACTAGAGGTATGTTGGTAGATATATCTTTTGTATTCTTTCCTTGATTTATCTTTAGTCATTTTAATAGATGAAAACTTATACTAAAGAGTATATAATTTGTTAAATTTATTTATTTAGAGAATAAAATTATTTTTGCTTTAAGGAAATTGCAATGTACCCACACCCCTTTGATATATCTTACCTAATGGTTATTACATGTGCATATATCTACATACACACATATATTCATATATGTCTACACACATTTACATTCATATGCAGATACCCATATATTTACATATGCAGATGCATATATAAATGTGCACAGTTGCACATGTGCACATACAGATTTAAATATGCACATGTATACATAAAAACATACACACACATATGTAAAGCAACACCAATTAGATAAAAACATTTCATAGTTAATTGTTTCAAATATTACATTACAGTTGTGATCAAATGTTGTTTATATTTCTGTTGTCTTATTTGATGTTTATGAATTACATATTTCATAACCTCTATACATTTTCCTTTGTCAGAATTACATGTATTTAATGAATTCTAATACTTCTTGGTCTAGTGAAGATATCAACACTTTTCTATGTTCCATTTATTTTCCCATGATTATTTGTAAATTTATAGTTTTATACATCAAATGATTAACATTTTGTTATTTTATTCCTTTAGTTGAAGGTTTTAAAAGTTATTTTCTGGGGGGCCTGGCAGGCGCCGAGGAGGAAGAGCAAACCGGGACCTCACCTCTCAGCCAAGGGATAAGAACTTCAGGCACTCTCTTCCCAAGCCTGGTGCCAGGCTTTCGGGGGTCCTCCGAGTATTTGGTGGAGTTTCAGGCAGGGAAAATGTCATTGAAAGGCACTACGGTCACTCTGGATAAACAGAAAGGGCTCGTGTACATCCGGCAGACCGACGACTCTCTCATTCACTTCTGCCAGAAGGACAGAACATCAGGGACTGTGGAAGACAACTTGATTATCTTCCCCGATGACTGTGAGTTCAAGCACGTGCCTCAGTGCCCCAGCAGGAAGGTCTCCATGCTCAAGTTCAAGGCTGGATCCAAGCGGCTCTTCTTCTGGATGCAGGAGCCCAAGACCCACCAGGATGAGGAGCACTGCTGGGAAGTCAACGAGTACCTGAACAACCACCCCCACATGCCTGGGGCCCTGGGGGCGAGTGGGAGTGGGGGCCATGAGCCCTCCGCGCTGGGTGGTGAGGGCGGTCTGCAGAGCCTGCTGGGGAACATGCATCACAGCCAGCTCATGCAGCTCATGGACCAGTGGGCCTTGGGGGACTGGGTGGCTGTGGGGCTCTGACTGGGCCAGGTCTGGCCAGCTTGCTGGGCAGCGGTGGGCCTCCTGCCAGTAGCTCTTCGTCCAGTTCCCGGAGCCAGTCGGCAGCGGTCACCCCATCCTCCACCACCTCTTCTGCCCATGCCACCCCAGCCCCCTCTGCACCAGCAAGCGCCTCGGCAACCAGCCCAAGCTCTGTGCCCAGTTCAGGTAATGGAACCAGCACAGCAGCCAGCCCGACCCAGCCCATCCAGCTAAGCGACCTCCAGAGTATTCTGGCCACCATGAGGCAGCCAGCAGGTGGACCTCGCCAGCTTGCTGACGCTAGAGATCATGGCACCCATCCTCGCCAACACTGACCTCCTTCGGGGAGTCACTGCCCCAGACTGCAGAGGAGATCCAGAGCACACTGAGCTCGCCCCATTTCCAACAGGCCCTGGACATGTTCAGCGCGGCCTTGGACTCGGGGCAGCTGGGGCCCCTCATGTGCCAGTTTGGCCTTCCTGCAGAGACTGTGGAGGCCACCAACAAGGGTGATGTGGAAGCTTTTCCAAAGGAAGGCGACGCTAAAGACAAGAAGGATGATGAGGAGGACATGAGTCTAGACTGTGGCGGGCATGGCCGCGGGGTCGCCTGCTCCCGTGGTGGCGCTCCCACCAGCTCTTTTCTTCAGACCTCCTGATAAATAAATCCTGTCTTAAAAAAAAAAAGGTTATTTTCTCAGGTTAATTTTAATAAATACATTTTTTTTTCTTCATTTTTGCTCTTTTATTATTTCATAATCACAGGTGTGTGTTTAATGAATTAGGATTTTTATTTAAAAACAATGCAAACCTAATTGGTGTGTGACACTCACCAATATTGTACCATACGAGTGCAGTGTGACAGGCTGTCACATATTAAACCTACCAGTCTGTGCAACCAGCATTGCTGTCAAGAGAAAACTTCAGTGCAATCCCTGGAAGATCCCTCAGTTACCTTCCCAGTCATTTCTCACCCCCTCAATCCACAGTGCTAATCATTAACCACATGAGTAACATAACAAGATTCCCACTTGTTTTAATAGAGGAAACCATACAGTATGCTTGAGACAGGATTTCTGTGTATTTTTTGCCCAGTATTTTGTTTGAAAATTATAAGCAACCAAGTTGATTTGAGTTTTGATTGTTCATTGTTTGGGGCAATTAAAAAACATTGTTGCTTGAGTATACTGGGATACACTGTATGAGGAACACAGGGAATTCCATCAAAAAATATAACCTAAGAATGAAATTCCTGCAATACAGAGTATACTATATTCAGTTTTATTAGATACCGTCAAGCCATTTTCCAAACCAATTATGTCAATTCACACTCACTTCAAAAACTTATGGTAGACAATTTCTGTTGTCCTGCTTACTTGCTGATAAGTTTGTGATTTGTTTGATTGATTTTCATGCTGCTGTGCTTCAGGGCTAACACCTTATGTTTTTAATATGTACTTTCCAGTTGAATAGTGAAGTAAAATATCCTCACATATAAATATGAAACACTGAGACCTTTTTTTTTTCCTTTTTCTTTTTTCTTTTTTTTTCCCTATTGGGCTAATTTAAAAAAATTTTTTTTGTAGTAGTAATTTATATATCTCCTAAGTTTTGGATACTATTACTTTTTTACTATATATATATATTTTATATATATATTTACTATATATATATATTTTATATATATTTTATATATATATATATTTACTATATATATATATTTTATATATATTTACTATATATTTTTTACTATATATATATTTTATATATATATTTTATATATATATAAAATATCTTCATTTTATCCTATAAAAGAGGACATACAATGGTTTGAAGGAAAAGGTGACCACTTACAATCTGTGTGGTGCAAGTCAACTCAGAGGAAGCATGAAGACCAGAGAGTTTACGTAACTAATTTGCACTCTCCTCCAATTAATTCTTAAATGCACAAAATTCTGGTATATTTAGAGAAACATTCTAGTTCATGAAGCACATCCTACAAAACATTTTGGGTTCAAATCCTCCTGATTGTTCTTCTGCTATATAATGCCATTGTCTTATTTACCACAAGATCAGAAGAAGTTGACATTGTGTCAGGTGTTCTTATGAGGAGTCAAGTGAGCTACAGAGTTGCTGTTCCCATTTTCCTCCCTAGATGGCTTTTGCTAAATATAACTTCTTAATTTCAATGAAGCCTATATTTTTTAGAAAAAAAATTTCATTATCAACTGATTTTGGATCCCCAAATTTAGGAAAACACTCTTTAATATTTTCTTTGAAAGCTGTGTTATTTCACCATTTGTTTTTTGTACCACAATCCAAATAGAATTGATTTTTGTTTATGTGGTGAGCCAAGAGTTAAAGTTCATTTTTTGAGACTCGAAGAATTCAACTTTTATTGACAAGACCATTCTCTTCTGCTTATTGTAACTACAGAGGTGGTGGTGGCATAATTAATTACAGAATATGAATGTTCTACATGCTCTATTCTTTTAAACCAAAGTGAAATTATTCTACCTGCTGTATCTTAGTAGCACAACCTGATAACCATTAGTGAAAACTCTCTTTGTTTTCCATTTCCAAGTTTCCTTCACAATTTTTACCCAATTGAGCTCACATATACATTTTAGAATACACACACACACACACACACACACACACACACGTACAAGAAATTTTTTTTGAAGGAGGACTATGCTGAACATTTAGTTTAAGGCTAATTGGATAAAATTGATGTCTTAACAATACTAAGTTCCCCAAACTCTGAAGGTGGTATATATTTGTCTTTGACTATTTCTTAACAGTATTATTTTGTTTTTCCTTTTTTTGGGAAATTTCACATATTTTATCAGATTAACTCTTAGATATTTGATCTCTTATACTAATTGAATTGTGTTGTAATTAAAATTTTGTTTTTATTTATTGTGGATAGAGTATTGAAATAATGTTTTTATATATTGACCTTGAATTCTGTCATCTAGCTAACTTCCCATGTTGATTCTATTATATATACCTACGTATAACTGAGTCTTGTCTGCAGCCCAGTTGTGCCAGGACAGTGGGGTAGGTTGCAGACAGGCCAAAGTAAGTACCTGGATACAGCATAGGAAACGTATGATTTATGGGGGAAAAACTTCCAAGAGATAAGAGACTGCACCAAGAAGAGTTCAATGGCAACAGGCCATCAGGGAGCTCCTCTGTCCTTATGTCACTTGCCTGGCAAATCTCCTCTTTCTCATGATGTTTTGTCTGGCCACCTGAACAAGTGACCCATATCCTTTCCACAATATCCATAATTCTGCACCTGTCCCCACTGGGAGGAGTGTCGTATGTTAGGCTGTAGAAGCAGTGACATCATCTTCAATAGCTTGCTTGATTTTCATTTATGATCAATATTCCAAGGAGCAACTATCCTATCTTGCATGTATGCAAGAAAGTTGCTTTCTTTGGGTAACACTGACTTGTCTCTGTTAGTTAAACAATTTTTAGAATTTCACTTAGATTTATTTATAGTGTTTTTGACTCTCTGTATAGCTTTGTCAGTGGTGACTCTAGGTATTAACATTTTATACATGTAACTTTTACTGCAAACATCACACATAATTTCAAAAACACCAAAGGGAAAGGAAAGCCTGTTGCACTAACCCATACAGTTATACTTCTTCCTCCTCCTGGGTTCTCCCAGCATGCATAAGAGAAATCATGTTCCTTCAATGTAATAGGTATCTGGACATTCAGGCCCAGGCTTGCTCTGTTACCTTAAAGGGCTAGGTTTTTTTGGAGAAGGGGCTTTTTTAGTCATTTTTTTTTCACTGCTGTGACTCTAAGATCTGACCAGAACAATTTGAGGAGGAAAAGTTTATTTGGAGGCTTATGGTTTCAGAGGTCTCAGTCCAAAGACAGCAGGCTCCATTCCTCCAGGTTCGAGGAGGTGCTAAACATCATGGTTGAAGAGTGTGGCAGTGGGAAACAGCTCACATAATGATCAGGAAGCAGAGAGAGGGACTCCACTCTCAAAATACAAAATATATGCCCCATAGCCTCGCCCCCAATGGGCCACTTCCTCCAGGCACACCCTATCTGCCTCAGTGAATCCCACCAGGGATTAATGCAATGATTAGGTTAAGGATAAAACCCAATCATTTCTCCTTCAAGCTTTCTTGCACTGTCTCACACATAAGCTTTTGGGGAACATCATATGTAAATCAAAACAAGGGCATTCAGGGACATGGTGTTTTTAATGTTCCTTTTAATTAAGATACTACACAGCATGTTCTTTAGATTTTCTGTGTTCACTGTCATATCATGTACTAATAATTTTACTTTCCTATGTAACATTCAAATCAATTGCTTCCATTACAATGACTAAGGCACCTATTACAATGTTTTATGAAAGTAGGGACAGTTTCTTTATTGGATGAAATTTTCCATGGACTTTTCATGTTCTGGAATATCTTAGAAGTAAGGTACAACTGTCTTTTGGTTCTAGCCTAATTTTCAACTACATTTGAATTGTGCATAGACTTTTAAACTAGAAATATTATCTTCCTCTGGAGAAAGGGCAGTTTTGTTTGCTCTGTATAATAATAAAGATAATGTCACCCTCCAAGGCAAGTGTTAGATCTGCTTTTAACCATTGCAAAACATCCAGGTTCCTTGATCTCAGGGTTTCTCTGCTGTGAGGCAAGCCCACATTGTGCACAGAATCCGCCATGCTGCCCAGCATTCCATGATTTGAGGAGAAAGGTAAGAGATGCTCAGAGTGTTTGACATGCTGTGCCGATGTTGTCCTTGCCTGATACCCTGGTTTGCTCTTTTCTTCTGTTTGCATCCATGAAACAGCAACACACATACCTAAGAGATTGCCACTAAGGTAAACTTTAAGATCCTTTACAGATTTTTGACAGTTTCTTTTCCAAATTGCCTCTTCGACCCCTGGAATTTTTTGTTCACAACTGATTTTCCCAGTATTTAGACATTTTTCTGGTATTTTGTAATTGATGTGTATTTCAACTATATTGTGGTTGGAGAATACAAACTGTATCACCTTCACCTCAATTATTTAAAATTTATTGAGAATTATTTTAAGAGCCAGGACATAGTCTTACTCAATATATTTTCTGTGGCCCCTTGGAAAGAATGTGTATCCTAGTATTACTGGATGGAGTGTTCTGTGTCAATTATATCTGGTGTTTTAATGATGTTGCTGAGTTTTCTTCATCCTTGATGACATTTTACTCATTCAGTTATTTGGAAGTTTCTAAAGTTTCTGACAATAAAGTTGAGTTTCTCTATATATACTTGAAGTTTTATCAAGTTGTGCTTCATGCATTTTTAAGCATTACTCTTTGGCACCTGCACATTTAGCACTATTAAGTCTTCTTGATGCATTTTGTCTTTATATTCAGTGACTCAATTATAAACTTTTCACATAAATGACCCATTATATAACATCTTTTGTTCATGATAATTTTCTTTGCTCTGAAGCCAACTTTACCTGTTAGAAATTCAGCCAGTCCTACTTTTTTTGGTTGATCAATGTCCAATATATCCTTTTCCACTTGCATGTTAACTGCATATATCATTGCATTTGAAATAAGTTTCTACGTTAGGTCATGTTTTCTAATCATGATTCATTAATGTTTCTTACCTGGCACATTTAGGTTATTTACACTTAATGTGATCATTGATGCTTTGGGAACTATAACTGCTGAAGGGTTTCATGAGGATTAAATGAGATAATGCAGGCAAAGTATTTGCAAATGTGCCTGGCACACCAGCAGTGCTGTGCAAAGGTTAGTTAATGTTTTTTGAAATGAGGAACAAATTGAGCTGTTCACATTCAAATGATGGACTTCATTTGGAAAAATGTTTAATGCCTAAGTTTTGAAGATTTTACAATACATAGAATCTACTGCTGTGTGCATATATATGCCTGTTTTGGGTGCTGCATTAGGGTAAAACAATGTAAACCCAGCCATTGTTGGTTTACCTTGTGATCTTAGGGAGAGGAGAGTAATTAAAGCCACAACTAAGGAATACAAAATTTCTTCAAAAATGTGTTTTACCTTTGGTAAGTTCTAATTATGGAGTTGGAGTTATCTTCTATTATGTTCCACTCCAACAAGGGGATAGGGAACAATTTTGCCCCATTTTGGGGGCACATTTTTGTCCCTGTAATGTTACATATGAAGAGTTTAGTTTCTTTGACCCAGTTCCTCATTTGGATGGTACAGAAGGAGGAACTTATGATAGGCAGGCATACTACATGTTATTAAGGTACTAGGTATTGATGCATGATGGCAGAGAGGAGCAAGACCCTTCCCTGAATTATGTGATAGGAATTTAGGGTTAAAGGCAGGAACATTCACTGACAAACCTCCTTCCTTTCCCAGGAGAGATTATATCTACCAAGCAAAGTACTTGTTCCTTATTTTCAAGATTGTGTTTCAGCTAAATGGCAATGGCTGGAGTGTAGTCGTCAGCTGACTTAAAAGTGACCTACTTCTTTTTATAATCAATTGGAAATGAACTTGGGGGAACAGATAAATAGGGTTATTTTTCGTTCAGATTAGAAAGTATTGTTCTTGTTAGCCAATGTTCTTTTCTAGCAATCTAATCTGCCTATTTCTCAGTAAGCCATCTCTTATCTCTTTTTCACTTTAAGGTACTATTAGGATACAATAGTCTTATGCTGGACCCAATTATGTACTTATACATCACTTTCACTGAACTTCCTCTCTTACTAAAGCACAACCTTAACCCTTGTGTCTCAGATAGTTACATGACAAGTGAAGATTTTTGCATAAAAAAATATTTTTTGCATATAAAAAATCAAAACATTTGAATATTTAAAACAATTTTCTGTGACTCCCATACATTTCTTCATGTCCTACATATGATACCAAAATATAGATGAAGATTAGAGTATTAATGATTAAGAAAAGATTGTGATATGGGGGAAGAAATGATGGGAGAGTAAAACAGACATTATTACCTCATGTACATGTATGATTGCATGACTGATGTGATCCTGCAATATGTATAATCAGAAAAATGAGAGATTACACTTCATTTATGTATAATCTATCAAAATAAATTCATTCTGTCATGTACAATTAACTAGAACAAATAAAGAAATATAAAAAAAGATTGTGTGATTCTTGCACTTAGTTCCCTACTCATAGGTTTTCCTTTAGTTCTATGCTATTTTTTTAACCCCTAATGCTATTTTATAACTCTGATGTGTCTTATTGTCTTCTAATTCATTCACTGTTCCTTTAATTCCAGGCAAACAGCACCTGCCCACTTTATCAACTTGACCTTGTATTCTCTTTTTGCAATTTCTAAGAGAGAGTTTTGTGTGTGTGTGTGTGTAGGTGTGTGTGTCCAGAATGAGCCTTGGAATGCACCTGGAATAGAAGTGAAGGCAAGGCATGTAGTCAGCAGAGCAGACCAGAAAAACAAGAAAAATTAGCCTTGGTGGGACACATGGAGATCAACAGCTAAATTGAAAGTGAGGATTGGCACTGCCTTCATTGCAATATTCATCCCAGAAAGCTCTGCAATCTACTGTTATACTGAAGACTTAGGAACAGGCTATCAGCACCAGTCACTCGACTGGATGAATATATTAGTTGTCACAGGCAGCCAAAGAGTGATCAGAAACAAACACCTAAAATTCCCCTCAACCTTGTGGAGCAGGAGACCCCAGAGAAGACCCTTTACTCTGCTGCTGGTACTTCCAGGAAATGCAGAAAAGTGAGCAGTCCACTAGGCACTTACAGTTAATTGGAAGAAGACAGAGAAGCACAAGATTGAATGGTGTTAGTCCTTAGGATTTTGAGTGAAGATAACAGAAAATGATCCTGATAGAAACACAATATCAACTGGAGCAAAGAATGTTGTGGAACAATGTTTAGAGTTATTAGACTTTGCTGTTGTCTTTTTGACATTAGAACAGTGCTTGTCGGCATAAGAGCTCAATACATATTTGTATGTTTGTAAATAATCCTTTAGTTCATCCAGAAGCACTAGATTTGACCTCAGAATTAGAAACAGTGTGAAGTGTTTATTTTTATTTTTAAAATAAGTCTTTGGAGTCCATTTAAGAAACAGACTCAAAAAGAAAACTGATTTGCCAGACATGGGTTCTGTTCTAAGATAGATCTCTAAGAACCAAAATGAAACTCTGAACAAAGTGAGACATGGAATTTATGTTATTGCATTAGATTTAATTAAGAATGGGACTAGGTGAAAATCACTTCTACTGGGAGCATTGGTAAGCGACTATAGAACATGATCCTGCAGGAATTCAATGATATATGGTTTAAAGCATCTGAATTAAGGTGAGAGGGACCTGCTTAGAGAAACAGATGAATATTAGAGGTCACTATCTCCAGACAGGTGAACAAATGTCTGTTTTCCTTTCCAATGCCCAGGTTTAAGCAAAGAAGGGAATTTTTTGACTCCTCTATTCAATTCAGAGGACATGAACCTTTTGAAAGACTGAAACCCAGGGTTCCAATGTGGCCACAATTCACTCTGCATCTTTTATTGATGTTTCTTTCAAAGTAGAATTAATTATTTTATGTCAACTCTCTTCAGGAGGAAGAAACTGAAGTTACTAGAAGAAAGCTGGCTTGTATTTTTCTATTTTTACCACCAGAGGAAAATTGGCTCCCTTTTCTTGATTCCAGTTTAATAAAATGCTTTGGGAAAGGTATGCCTGCTCTGGCTTAGGTCATCTTCTCAGTCATGTGCTTATGGAGCTGAACTGGTACTATGATTTGGATGTTCTTCAAAGGATCATGTGTTGGACGCTTGGTCTCGTGTGGTAGTACTGAGAGGTGATGGGAACTATAAGAGATGAGGCCTAGTGAGAGGTCATAGCGAATCTTCTGTAGCTCTCTGGTTTCCTCTTTTTGTATGAGATCTCTCTTTCTTTCTCTAGTGATGCCATCTGCTATTATGTGATGTGGCCAAGGAGGACCTCATGAGAGGATGGATAAATGCAGCTGCCTGCTCTTGGATTTTTAGCCTCTAAAACTGTGAACTAAATAAAGTTCTTTTCTTATAAGCTATCATGCTTCAAGTATTTCATTATAGTAATAGAAAATGAACTAATACAGGTGGTTTTTGGCAGTTACAAGCTTAAGAGGGGAAGCAGTACCTAAAGAATCATGTTTTTTCTTAAAAAGACACCACCATGCAAATCAAATCTAGATAAATTAACTTAGGAAGAAAAATGAATAGTGCTGTAGTGACAAAATTATATCATATTTCATATAACTTTATAAAAAACACTTCCATCTTCCATTGCGCTGATATATTACAAATTGGAGGAGAGTATATTAGATTTGGAATAGAATGAGATTTTATTTTAATTTCTGCAAATTAGTGACTTATCCTTGTATCTCAAAACTCAGAACATGATAAAATAACCTTATATATTTAACAGATTAATATACATATTACATATCAGCATATTCAAATTATTATGCATCTTATGGTGAAAAAAGAGCCATTTGATTACATAAGAAATTAACATAAAATGTGTCCATAATGATATTGTCTTAGTCCATTTACTACTACCAGAACAGAATACCTGAGAATTGGTAGTTTGTAATAAACAGAAATTTATTGGGTCACAGTTCTGGAGACTGGTAAATTCAAGATTGGCAGGTTGGCATCTGGTAAGGGTTATTTTGCTGCATTGTCCCATAATGAAAGAACAAATAGCAAAGGCAAAGGGGAGATGGGGGGGGCAGGCTAAACTCATCTTTTACAAGGAACCCACTTCCATGATAATGAACACACTCCCTGTTATCAATTTGTGAGGGCATAGCCCTCATGTTTGAATCATCTCTTAAATGTTCCACTACCCAACACAATCATATTGGGGATGATGTTTCTACCACATGAACTTTGGGGGACACACTGAAAATAGAGTAGAAATCAATATAGTTAGTGCCTTTTAGGTATTACTGATAATATTTTTTTTAAAAAATTCAAATATAGGTTTTCCTTTGACATGATGTAGCACAATTTTAAGTGAATCTTTCCATATCAATCAGTATGTACATATAGAATTTATATCGAAATGAGTTTATAGAAACTAATATTAATACAAAAAATCAGTTGTAGTTCATGTATCACTCATTCTTCAATGAATTTCTCTTCCTAGTAAAATTTCTGATTATGTCAAATGTTTCTGTAAAACAAAGAGGAATGTTTTTAAATAATCAATAAAAAAAGTTTGTGACTTCTTAATCACCCTTCACTATTTTCAATTAGATTTCTGCTATCATTCTGTTAGGAAGGATTAATATGGAAAGTCTTGTAAGTAAAAATTACATGTCTATGGTGGGATTTATGATTAATTGTAAATTTAGGACAACTTGATAATTGTTGTCATATATAAAACTGTCATAATATTAGTTGAATGCTTTTCTTATTAAAGATAATTTCACTGATGGTATCTTCTACAGTTAAATTTAATTTTACAATGCCTATTAAGTGACCAATGACTCATTTGTAATGGGTCAATTCTCAACATGATTAGGAGAAAAATGGGACCAGTATATTTGCATCTTAAACAGGAAGACTAAATATAATTCTGGAGTGTGTGATTGTAGTTCTGGAGTATGTGTTTTTGTGTGTGTGTATATAAAGAATAGCTATTTCAGGGTAGTCTGGAAGAGTTCTCTTCATGACTTAAAGAAATGAATCTGAACTTTGTGTCCCCCTCCCTTTTATTTATTTTAATTACCTAGACATAAATTTATGTCATGTAATCATTGTATAAGATTCAGTCAAGAAAAAAGAAAAGTCCCATCATAAACATAAAATACAAATAAACAAACAGGATGTCTTCCCAAAAGAGGTTTTTCACATCCTCTAACTCATGCATGTCATTCTGGTGACAGGTGTGCATTCAGAATTGAGAAAACAACAAAGATTAATGAGATTTGTAATTATAATAAAAAAGCACTTCAAGTGGCTAAACTCATTTTTGCAGTCATTTAAAACTCTATTGCAGATGGGATTTGACTGAGAATAAATAGCATTTTTCTTTCTCTCAAAGAGACAGGAAATTGAACAGACTTTTCTGTAGTTGACTATAGTTGGCTGAGCAATGGTTCCTCAAAGATGTCTGCATCCCAATCCCTGGAATCTGTGAATATGTGACCTTATATAATAAAGAGGATTTTGCAAATGGGATTGAGTATTAGGATTCTGAGATTGTGATAGATCTACCTAGGTAGGTAGGACACAGACTGCTCTCTTGTGAGAGGCTGTGTTCATTATGACTAGGAGCTTGGGCCTGATCCTGCACCGTGACATACTAGAGAGTGGGAAGATCAGAGTTAGATTTAGATGTGGTAAAGGAAGCAAGTTTGGAATGATGGGGAACGGCAACAACCAGGGAGTTCAGGTGGCTTCCAAAATGAAATGGAGTCTTCCTTAGAGTTTCCAGAGGACTGAAGTTCTGAAGACACCTTGATTTTTAGCCCCATAGACTCATTTTGTATTTTTGAATTACAAAATTACAGGAGAATAATTTTGCTTGTTTTCAGATCACTAAGTTTACAGTAATTTATTACAGCAGCAACAGGAAACTAACGTACTAAATTTTTGCTGCAGTATTTGCATGGAAATTTTTGCATCATTTGGCATGCATGAATAACAACAGGGTAGGGTCAATTAATTTTATACTAATTGTTTGTGATGCCAGTCACATGAAGACTCAGGCTTTTCCCTAAACCAAATTAACGCCAATTTGATTGTTTACATAATTAACTTATGCATTCAACAATTATTTTTGAATGTGCCTACTGTGTGCTGATTATACATAAGAGAGCTCTTTTTTTGTTAACACATAATAATACCTATCTATGGGGTATTATGGGTGATAGTTCAATAGATATATAATGACTTGTGCTTTCATGTAAAACAGTGGGAAAGAGGACAGTATCAAGTGAATAATGTTCACTTCAATTCATTATGTTGTTACATGGTGTAAGATGCTTCCAAGTGTTCAAAACAGGAGAAATTGATTTACCCTGGTTAGGGAATGTTTTCTCAAAGAAATGGATTTTATGTGACATATATAAGATGAAGAGGAGAGAATAAAACCTTTTGGTCATTTAACTTTTTAAAAAATAACTTTAAGAGATTTGAGAGAAGATTCATGGCTTTTTAAATAAATCTGGTTGCAACAGGGAGAAGGAAAAAGAAGAAATAAAGGAATGTTGGTTTTCAGGAGGTGTTCATTCAGTCAAAGAATGTGATCATATCATGTTCTGAGTAGGATAGTGTCAGTGTGAATAAGGAGTCAAGAGAAATTTAAAATTCAGAATTTACAGAAAGGGGAAGGGAGGGAAGAATGTGAAAAGTCATTAACACATAAACCCCCAATTAAGCAATAAAGAAAAAAGCTAGTACTACACTTATTTTGCAATATTTCACATATAAAGTTTTAAATAGAATATAAATAAAAACAGCCCTTATAAAATAAAATATATTTTTATTGATGAAGTGTAAGGAATTGTTGTGGGACACAGAATCATAGGTAGGACACAGACTGCTCTGTGAGAGGCTGTGTTCATTATGACTAGGAGCTTGGGCCTGATCCTCCACCATGACATACTAGAGAATGATTTTTTGACAGAAGGAAAGATTTGTGCTTTAGAAACCATCATGGAAAAAAAAAAACAAAAAACCAGAGGCCGTATTGTAAACAGGAAAGAGGGAATTATGAGAGGCACTGTGTCCATTGGAGGTGAAGTGCTATGAGTCTGCACATGCAGAAGTTCTTTGGCATCTTTGTAAGCTCAGTAGTAATGGCTTGTTTCTCCAAAGGTCTAGGATGAATGGTGAGGGCAAGAAGAGCTCAAGAATTCAAGGGGTGGCTCCTAGGAGGGTGGGGAGAGGTAGGATAAAAATGAGGGAAGAGACTGCAGTGGCTTAGCTGGAACTTTCCAAGTATCTATCTTGGGTCTGAACATTTTGGATTCACCTTGACCATACTGGACAAGAGGATAATGGTACCTCTAACTAAGGTAGATAATATAGTATAACCCATTGATGTAGAATGGGGGTCATGAGTGAGAAATTTGAGATAGCTATTTACACGATACCCTGTCATTTAAATGGTTTCACAAAATAAATATGATATCATTGGTAATATCTATATTTGTGGTAAAAGTCAGAATGAAAATGTAGGACTTTATGTGAGAAATGGAATGTTATTTCATTCTAGATTGAATAACACATTATCTACTATATGACTACTGTACGGTTTCCCTATTGTGATGTTTTATCATGAATTCATAGATTTAATTTCAATTTCATTTCAGTAATTCCCCAGTGGTTGTATGGAACTTGGTTCCTATTTAGAATCTCACTTTGTGACTTACATACTGACACTGGGAACCAGTGGTGTGGTAAGGCTAGCTCTTACTAACTCATAATGAGAGTATTATTATATGTCAGAAAATTTTTTGACCCAATTGTTAATAACATAGTTGTATCAAATATTAAATTATATAAACTAAATAAATTATAGTTAAAGATAAATATTCAGAACTCAGCTCTTCCTAATTATTTTACTACATTCTTCTATTACCTAAGATCTTGAGGTGATTTACACCTGTTGTATGTATTATATGGTCAAGATTCTATATAATGTGCTACTGCATATCTTTTCCAAATTCCATCTTTAGTTTTATCATTTTTGTTAGTTTGATATCAGTCATAGTAGGAGTACTTACATTATGAAAATCAGAAAATGCAACAAATCAGGACATGATTTATTATTTTGTTTATTGTGTAGAATTAAGTAAAGTGAATGAAAAATGTCAGTGGTATATATTTAAACTTTGTATGACTGTAGTCATTACATTGCCAATAGCAAATAAAAAATGAGAAATACTCTGCCTTTATTCAAAAATGTATTGATTGATTCAGTAGTTTGTTTGCATAGTCATTGAATGAGTGAATTTCCAACTTACATCTCAGTTTCACTTTCATCCCAGTTATTAATGTAAATAGAGACATCAAAATACATTCCTGGGGCTGGGGAGATAGCTCAGTTGGTAGAGTGCTTGCCTTGCAAGCACAAGGCCCTGGGTTCGATCCGCAGCACTGCAAAAAAAAAAAATTCCTGTAAGAACTGTATTCATCATTGATGAAAAGTTTGGTCACTGATACAAATATATATAATCTCTGAGAATCAGTGACCTAAAAAATGACCTCTACATAAAGGTGTTATATATCTATTATTATTTGTAAGTTGTGTGATATGTACCAGCAAACTATTGCCTGGAAGTATATCTATAGATGATATTGAAATTGCCATTATTCAGTTTAAGTTTGGAACATTAGCCTTACTGTAACAGTTCCAGCTGTCCTAATTCTCTTTTCTGTTGATTCTAACCATTATGATAATGGCTCAAAGTTCTCCAGGAGAGGCATGATCTGGATAAATCTATTCTGGGTATCATTTAAAAAAAGATGTGCTTTCTGTTGTGTAAATCTGATCTTGAACTCAGCCTGTGTCTGCTGGAGATACATAGAAAGAAGAAATGGACAAACACATTACAATCATCCAGACCCATGTGCCTTATGACTGCAGACTTGAAGAATTATGGAGTGATACAAAACATGGCAGAGACTGAGGGCGTCTAGTCCAGAGAATGAGTAGCTGGTATGAGTTTTACTGTAGTCAAAATGAAGAAGTAATTTCTGGAGGCTACAGAAATTTCATATTTAATTAGGTAAGTATGTTACTTTTTAAAATTTATTGGAAATCTAAACGTTAAGAGAGAAATAAAAATAAAAAGTACACTGAGATTCCATCTCACTCCAGTCAGAATGGCAATCATCAAGAATACAAGCGACAATAAATGTTGGTGAGGATGTGAGGAAAAGGTACACTCATACATTGCTGATGAGACTGCAAATTGGTGCAACCACTATGAAAAACAGTGTGGAAAGTCCTAAGAAAACCACCATTGATCCAACCATTCCACTCCTAGGTTTATATCCAAGTGACTTAAAATCAGCATACTACAGTGATGCAGCCACATTAATGTTTATAGCAGCTCAATTCACAATTTCTAAACTATGGAACCAACCTAGGTGCCCTTCAACAGATGAATGGATAAAGAAACTGGTATGCGTGTGTATACACACACACACACACACACACACACACACACACAAAATGGAATTTTACTCAGCCTTAAAGAAGAATGAAATTATAACATTTGCTAGTAAATGGATGGAACTGGAGAATATTATGCTAAGTGAAATAAGCCAATCCCAAAGAACCAAAGGCTGAATGTTTTCTCTGTTATGCGGATGCTAATCCACAAAAAGGTGGGGCACTGGGAGAATAGAGGTATTTTGTACTAGACATAGGGGAGTGAAGGGCAGGAAGGAGGCATGGAGGTAGGAATGGCAGTAGAATGAATCAAACACTATTACCCTATGTATATATATGATTATATGACCTGTATAACTCTACATCATGTACAACCAGATGAATGAGAAGTTATACTCCATTTATGTATGATGTGTCAAAATGCATTCTACTCTCATGTATAGCTAATTAGAACAAATAAACTAATTTAAAAAAAGATTGACATTGGGATAAATAAATGTAACCTTTCAAGAAGAGTTTTAAGAAAGTTCACCCAACAAAAAAAGATTACCAACTTAGGTGGATGTTGAGTGTGATGCTGTGCAGTTCTGAGATTCTCCCTTATTTCTTCTAAAAAGGTTGTAATAAGGTTACTGTGTGTTCTAATAGGGGAATTACTGGGCAGAGAGTAAAGTGAGCTGGTACTTGACCCTACTTTCCTATAAACTAAGTAAGTTACTAATTATGAGTTATGGTTCCTTGTCTGTATAACTAATTACCTTCAAGGTAAGTTTTTCTTTCCCAATGCTGATATTCTTTATTGTTATAGATATATCTTTGTGAAATTTCTTTTTAATACTTCTTAAAAAAAAGAAAAAATAGTACTTCTCAACATATACTGAATATCTTGTGAATTGAAGAGATGAAAAATATAGTTATGTTTCTCCTACAATAGATGGGCGTAAATGCTCTAGCATCAAAACCCTGGGCTATTCAAACCTGGAGAGATGTCTGAGGGTGACATGAAAAGAAGTACTTTTTATGAAATACTCTAAGCCTAAAATTTATTCTTTTGCTTAAATTCAGGCCAACCATGTTGCCAAACACATAATTTTATAGTGTTTTTTATGTCATTTCAACATTCCTTTTATTACTGGGATAACTGCCTAAGAGCATATTTCTCCATGCATGAGTATGAATCTTATCATTATCCTGCCTCATACATACTGTGGTTTGGATACTTATTTCTGAGCTCCAAAGTTTTTTTGTTGTTGACAAAAGTAATTACATTTTGTACCTTTTAATAAGTGGTTTAAAATGCTATATAATTATTTTGAGAACAGAAAGCTCAGATTTTAGAAAGACGCAATAGTGTGGCTACCATTTATTAAGCACATAGCTATAACAGAATATGAGTAGGCATTTTATATATTTGTCTCATTCAAATTTCATATAACCTGGGTAGATATTATCAGAAATTTGCTGATAAAGAATCTGAAGCTGAGGACATAGGTAAGTCACTTTTAGGTAACACATTTAATAGATTGTTGATGAGAAATCAACAACTATCACATTGTTAGTTACCACTTGGTGCTTCAAATTCTCTACAATAAATTGAACTTTATCCTTTTTAAAATATAATTATGGTATATGGTGAGAAATTATCACAATTTATATTGTTTTAAATTTTATTTCTGTATTTTTATTATGCAAATATAATTGTTTTGTTATTTTTCTAAATTTTTGTTACCATCAATAATAACCATGTAATTGCTTTGTATTTGTTTATTTCCCATTTAAAAGTGACTATATCAATAAGTATACCCATTTAAAATTGGATATACATCATGAAATTTTCCTGAAGAGAATATCTGAGGGTGCCTATTTTTTTATAGCCATGCCAACATTAGATATTAGAAAATGTTAAATTTTTTTCTAATCTAGCACATAAAATGTTTTATCTTCATTTTATATCCAAGTCCTTCCTGCACTAGCAAGAACTCTTTAAAAATTTACTCTCCACATTTCATCTTTAATAATTTTTAATACATTATTTTTGGTGTGCTTATTTTGATTTTTATTGTAGAATGTTGTTATTAAAGGAACTAATCTTTGCCTATCATGTATAATGTAAGTACTGTTTACAGCTATTTTATTAGCAAATTTCTTGTATTATTTTTTCTGTACAAAATATGTAAGTATTTATAAGTTGAAAAACAACAGTCTTTTACTTTATGGATTCTGATTCTGGTGTCATGATTATAAATGCCTTTCCTATTTCAACAGTATAAAAATATTTCAATCTCAATTTAATGTGGGGTATATAAAGTTATGAATTTTCTTATTAGTTTTTGACCATAGCTCCCAAATTATTAAGTTTATTAAAATAATGTTTAATATTTAATTAATGCATCATTTTAATTTTTTAATCCTACTTGTTTAAAAATATCGGTTGTTTCACATAAATGAAAGTTAGCAGGCAGAATCAACTGTGGAGTAGCATGGTCGTCTATTTCATATCTGTGAGAGCACAAATTCTTTTTCTGTCCTGCCACCTTAACGTCTGCCTCTCGAGAGAGTGGCTCTATTCTTTATCAGATGCTTTCCTGTTCACCTGCAGACAGACTGACTGAAAGAAATTCTTCCCAACCATGAAGTATAACTCCTTTTCTCCAGATTGGATCCATGATTACCACAAGACTATTCCTGGACTAAAAACAGGTACTAGGAGACAGGCATGTTTTTTAGTGTGCCCAGACTCATCAGATTCTATCCTGAATTTGAGAATAGAGTCCCTGAAGCACAGGCTAGATACACAGTAATACAGAAATATAGAGAAGAAAGTCTTTTCATCAGTTTATGTCTTTTGTGTAGTTTTACATGAATTTTAATTTTGTTACTCTTGTTCTATATATCATATTATATATAAAATACACATCCTATATATTTATTATGTATGTGTTTGTTATATTATTATATATCCCTTTTATATTAAGGATAGATATTGAGTAGCAATATATACTTAGTTTCTTCATTTAATTTTAATTCATTATTTTTTTCACCAAGGGAAGTTGGCAATTTTATGTAGTCAGACCTATAAATTAAAATTTATTCTATTTCACCAATTTGTAAAGCTTCTTTTTCATTAATCAATATTTTTCTTATGAGCCATTCCCATAAAAATCATTTTGATGTGTGGTATGTGATGAGTTTCTCATTTATTTTGTTTTCCCAATTGTTAACCAGTTGTCTGGTTTCATCTATTAAGTAAAAACTTTCTTTGTACACTGGATTTTTTTCTTTTAATATTTGGTACCAGGGTTTGAACTCAGGGGGTCTCACTGAGTTGCTTAGCGCTTCAGTTTTGCAGAGGCCGGTTTTGAACTCCCAATCTTCTTGCCTCAGCTTCTCCAGCTGCTGGGATTACAGACATGTGCCACCACACCTGGTTTACACTGGATTTTTAAAGTGATAGCAGGGAGGGGTTTACATTTTTTTATATCCATTTTTTTATTATCCATCATATCATTGAGTTCACAATATTGGCATTCAAAATTAATTTCCCAGGCTTGTTTATAAACTTATGAAGAGCAAGAAAACAAAAATGATGAGCATCTAATGTGTGCCATGTTATTTATTTTTGTTATCTAAGATAATACTTATAGCAACAGTATAGGCTAGCTATTATCTTCATCTTACAGGTGAGGAAACTGAGGAATTTTATATGCATACTTTTTAACAGTCTTTTTCTCCCCACCAACCCCTGCTTTTTTTTTAAGTATTGGTGATTGAGCTCAGGATCTAATGTATGGTAGGTAAGCACTGTGCCCCAGCTTGTTAACAGTCTTAAAATAAACATACCATGTCCTATAAACCAACTCAAACTTAATTTGACAATCAGGAAAATTATGTAAATTAAAAATTAAAGGTATGGTCAACCTCCAAATGTTGGGATTTCCTAAACTATGAAAGGCCAGTGTTTTTCCTATTTAGTTTAATTTGTTTGCTTTAAACAGAATAAAAATCCTCTTGGGATGGGTACCATAGAAATTCTGTTTGCTAGCATAAGTTTCAACAGGCTATGGAAGTAGCTCAGACTCTTCAGATTTATGAGTAGAATATAACTTCATCTGCCTGCTCATAGTAGACAAAGAATATGCAAACAGAGTTTTCAAGCTTCCCTTCTATCTGATATCATTCCTATCAAAAAACTTAAAAATCCTTAAAGCTAAACTAAAATCAAACAAACAAATGATATGTGCAACTTCCAGAGTGGCATCTTTCCCATTGTGACCTTGCTATAGTTGGTCAGAGCAATAAGCAGAACTGCATCCAATTTTCCTTAATGGCTGTAATGATTCTAACACTTTTCTAGGGCCAGTGATCATCAAAATGATAATTCAATGTTAATCTTGAATGTAACTCCAGCATATGAGGAATTAAAGCATAATAGAAATTATCAGGATAAATGTATTGAGAAAGATTTGACACACACAAACATAGCATTCAATGTTTTGATGGATTTATGACAACAAGTATACATCAAATGTTTTGGAATTATTGCCACAGGTTGAGATTCATCATTTTGACTAAGAATTGTGTGTGTTTGCTAAAGGGAAAGTAATAATACATTTGCTCATAGGTGGATGAATATCTCTGAGGTTTTTTAAAAAAACATTATGAATTTCAATGCACCTCTTTAAATAACATTGTGAATGGAGACTGTGAGCTTATACCTGGAGAATTTGACAGACATGACATATCTTTTCTAGAAACAAGAGGTACCTTCTTAGTGTTCACTTTGGTTAGAGTTTCTACAGTCTGTCAGCTACCTTTGTGGAAAAGGAAGCTATATTTGGAAAGAAGTCAGCAAACCTCAGATTGTAATTGTTTTCTCTGCCAAAAAAGCAAGAGTTCTGACAGCTGTTCCTTGTCATGGAGGAAAATCTTCAGCAAGAAAACAAAGGAGCATTTATCCCTATCATACATTATCCTCGAGTACTGTGCATAATCTATCCATCATTTAAAAAACAGTACATATAAGTTTTAAATAACTCTACCCAGAAACAATAAGTATGAATACAAACAATAGTATCTAAGTTGTATTTTTTTCTTCCTATTTAGACCCTTTAAAAATCATGAAAACATTTTTGCTCAGAGAAAAAGAGAAAATAATTATGGATGGATTGATTTCAAGCATGTTGGGGGCAAAGTTACAAAGAATACTTTTTCAGTTTTTGCAGAAGATTATGCCTATAGATGACACAGCTGAAATGTGGGCATTTTCATCATTTCTTCAGTAGGTAAAATAAAAACTCTATTGTATTATGCTCTTACAGTTTCAGACTAAAGCCCAGAACTCCTTATATAACTGTTCTTGACTCTTAGCTTCAAAACGATGAATTCTGTATTTTAAAAAAATGATTTCCTAAAAAAGACTGACCATAATTCATACATTCATTCTCCTTTTGATATGGTATTAGAAGAATAAATATGAGCATTTTGGAATATCACTACAGTAGGAATGCAATTTCTTCTAGAAACCCAGCTCTCCCATCATGATACATTATGCTCCTTTTTCTAAAATTTAATTAAATGGCAAAAAATGCAAACTGAATTGCTACCAGGATGTCCTTTGTCCCTGTCATAGTCCATTTTGTGTCAGTATCACAAAGTACATGGAACTGGGCAATATATAAAGAAAAGATGTTTAGATCATAGTTTTGGACCTAAACCTAGTTTGGGTAGACCCATCTGGTCAGCTTCTGGTTAGGGCCTTCTGACTGAGTCGTAACATGGTGAATGGCATCACACTGGTGGGAGTCAGCAGGAGAGGGCACATTGCAAGAGAGAAAGCAAGTTAACAGTGAAGATCAGGCTCATTCTTTTCTAAAAACTAATTCTCCTGGGAAAATTCTACTGCTAAAACCTAAACCACTCTGTGAGACCAGCTTTGATTCCTTCATGAGTGCCCTCATGACCTTACCACCTCTCACTAGGCACCATTTTCTAAAGCTCCCACCTCTCAATACCATTACTTTGGGAAAAAGTACAAGGACCTTTGGGGAACAAACCACAGCAATCCCTAACCTAATCATGTGACAGTTGCCAGAGTTCTTATTTACCGTACTGTAATGAATGAGGCTCTCTATGCTTTATGCCATATTTGTCAGTACTGATTGTCCAAGTTTCCATGATTCCTTGGAAGTGAGATGCTCTGAAGTGCTGTGGTCCCTAAGATGACTGCACAGAGAATTTTTTTTCTTCTGAAGACCCAGAGTAGAAGTGAGATGAAGGCTTTCTGAGCTCACAATCATCTATTACTTTCCTAATTGTGGGAAAGCTCACTTGCTCTCATCTATTCTTGTTTTTCTCCTCTTTACCACCTCAGGAACTACTTGACATGATCACCTGGCTGGGGTTATGTTTTGAATAAACAATCAAAGAACTCCCACCCTTGCCCCATCTGCACTCCAGACTATTCTGCTTGTCAACCTAGCCAAAAGACAATGTATATTAAATATGAACTTCTTTTTTAGGGGAAAATGCAAAAGACAACAGAGGAAAGGGAAATAAAAACACAATAGTAAAAACAAATTAGTACCTCAAAAATTCTCACTCTGTGTGAGTTTGGACAAGTTCTTTAAACTTTGATTTCCTCATCTATAAAAGTGAATAATAATTGCACTATGAAGATTAATGCATGTAACATACCAAGAATAGTGCCTAACACATCACATGTGATTCTTAATATTTTTGAGATGTTGGAGGACAGTACAGGCATAGAAGCATAATCTTCTAAGAAACTACAAGCATCATGTCTTAAGCCAGGATATTGGAGTTTGTATTCCTGAGAAATTTAAATTTGGTCAAATTTATCTTGTCTCTATATAATGGGGATAAAAAATAAAATACCTCTTTGATTTTGGGGAGTGTAAGGTTTTGGAAAAATGCCTTGGGAACAGAAAGTGCTTAATAAATAATACCAACCTGCATTGTCTTACTGTATTAGTACTAATGACTTTAAGCCATGCATGGTGCCTATCAAACCAGTCCTGTACTATTACTCTGTTCAACTTTGGACAATTTTGTGATAGTTTTGTCTGTTTCTGCTGTTTTCAAGTGAAGTTCTAATGAAAATCCAATTTTCTAGAGGTATACAAGGTCCATGTTTACCAGTGTTTGAATCTCTAAAATCCTACATAAAATAATATTCCACACATACAGATTGCTGAATTCTGAAAATACTAATGACTCATGTGGAAAGAAGTTGTGGAGAGTTGTATGGCAAACAAAGACTGCATAGAAAACCCAAGAACAGTGATCCTGCAGAGCTAAATTCAGTAAATCTAAGTTTTTAGAAAGATTAGAAATTCTTGTAAGACCAAGGGATTATTGGAGTCTGCAAGTACACTCAGGGCATTTTAAATAATTTTCCTCTTTGCTACCATGACTCATGATGTTCAGAAGATATCTAAAACAAATTGGGTTATTATTCTTTGTTTACCTCATATGTATAATACAATATGTATAATATAAAATGTGTTTAATTTAATTTATACCTATAACTTTGGTACAAGAGCAGTTAACAGATTCTAAAAATCTCAAGAGTGAATCCTCCTAATGTCAATATGTATCTACATAAGTATATATCTCTTTATAGTTCCATGTATCAAAAAAACAAAGTTTTAATATTATGCATAGATGAGAAAAGAATAGTGTATCAGTTTGTTCCAGATGTCTTTGGAACTTGAGGATATGTGTTGCAGTCACAAAGAATAAAATAATTTGAATTGTCCTGATCTTTTCACTTTCCATATTGATTAAAAACATCACTACCAGCACCTTCAACAGTAGTAATTACATACCTCAGGGTGAGATAAGTCAGGGATGTGGATATGTGGATATAGTCAATTCTAGAGTGATTTATTAAATTTTAATGAAGAATATGTCTAATTGAGTGAAACTGAACTTAAAAATTTGGGTGTTGTTGCTGGAACAAGTATTAGATTTTTAATATTTAAAATGTTAATTTTTAAGCTGGGCATAGTGGTGCATGCAATTTCACCTGAGGCAGGAGGAATGCAAGTTGAAGGCCAGTCTTAGCAACTGAGTGCGACTCTGTCCCAAAATAAAAGGGCTCAGTGGCAGAGTGCTTGTGTAGTATGTGCAAGGCTCTGGTTTCAATCCTCAGTGCCAAACACACATGCAAAAAGTTTTATTTTAGCTATAAAACAAGTTTTAGAATTTCCCTCATAGTCATTTGAATATTTTAAACCTAGTTCTTGCTGCTTTATCCTTGCCACACCAAAAATAACCCAATAACCCAAAATAAAATAACAGCCCAATATGAAGAATAATTTCTTTAGTACTTTTTTATACTGGGGATTGAACTCAAGGGTGCTTTACCACTGAGCCATTGAGCCACATCCCAGCTCTTTTTATTTTTAATTTTGAGACAGAATCTCACTAAGTTGCTTAGAAACCTGCTAAGTGCTAAACTGCTGAGACTGGCCTAGAACGTGTGATTCTCCTGCCTCAGCCTCTGGAATTGCTGGGATTACAGGTGTGTGCCTCCAAAACAATTTAACTCCCTGAAAATGAGTCATGTTTCCAAAGACATCAGGAATAATGTGAAAACACAGAAAACCATAATATCTGGAATGTCTGATACTCTGGTTATTTTTGATATCCCTTATGGTCACACCAGGTGTCTTCAATAAATCCTCTGAACTTTAAAGTCAATTGGCACTTGTGGTAGGGAGAATAGATTCAGTTACCTTCTAAGGCACTAAAGCAAGATACTACAATGGAACATTGCCCTTGTGGTAGTTACAGGAATGGAATCTGCTTGCATGATTTCTAAGAAGTTTTACTGAATTGTTTAAGACATGTTTTATGTAAAACTAGCTAATCTACATATGAGTACAATTAACATACTGACTTAAAAGGAGTAATTTATGAATGAGAGAGAATTTGTGGGATTTGTTTTTCTCCTAACAGTTTGGGGCAATATTCTGTGTGTGTGTGTTTCTTGAAAAAAAAATTTGCTTAACTCAGCAGTTTAAAGAATTTGGTTTTTTAGTTTGAATCTATCCCAGTTATTGACTCTTGCTTTTATTTCTTGTGCTATGGGAGTCCTGTTGAGGAAGTCTGGTCCAAAGCCAATATGTTGAAGCTCTGGACCTACTTTTTCTTCTATAAGATCCAAGGTCTCTGGTCTGATTCCAAGGTCCTTGATCCATTTTGAGTTTAGTTTCGTGCATGGTGAGAGATATGCGTTTAGTTTCATTCTGTTGCATATGGATTTCCAATTCTCCCAGCACCATTTGTTGAAGAGGCTATCTTTTCTCCATTGCATATTTTTGGCCCCTTTGTCTAGTATGAGAAAATTGTATTTATTTGGGTTTGTGTCCGTGTCCTCTATTCTGTACCATTGATCCACCTTTCTATTTTGGTACCAATACCATGCCGTTTTTGTTACTATTGCTTTGTAGTAGAGTTGAAGATCTGGTATTGCGATACCCCCTGCTTCACTCTTTCTGCCAAGGATTGCTTTAGCTATTCTGGGTTTTTTATTCTTCCAGATGAATTTCATAATTGCTTGCTCTATTTCTGTAAGGTACATCATTGGGATTTTCATTGGAATTGCATTGAATCTGTAAAAAGCTTTCTCTCAGCAAAGGAAACTATCAGCAATGCGAAGAAAGAGCCTACAGAGTGGGAGAAAATCTTTGCCAATCATACTTCAGATCGAGCGCTAATCTCCAGAATCTATAAAGAACTCAAAAAACTCTACACCAAGAATGTAAATAATCCAATTGACAAATGGGCTAAAGAAATGAACAGACACTTCACAGAAGAAGATATACAAGCAATCAACAAACATATGGAAAAATGTTCAACATCTCTAGTAATAAGAGAAATGCAAATCAAAACCACCCTAAGATTCCATCTCACCCCAATTAGAATGGCAATTATCAAGAATACAAGCAACAACTGGTGTTGGCGAGGATGTGGGGAGAAAGGTACACTCTTACATTGCTGGTGGGGCTGCAAATTAGTGCAGCCACTCTGGAAAGCAGTGTGGAGATTCCTTAGAAAACTTGGAATGGAACCACCATTTGACCCAGCTATCCCACTCCTTGGCCTATACCCAAAGGACTTAAAATCAGCATATTACAGAGATACAGCCACATCAATGTTCATAGCTGCTCAATTCACAATAGCCAGATTGTGGAACCAACCTAGATGTCCTTCAATTGATGAATGGATAAAGAAAATGTGGTATATATATATATATATATATACAATGGAATATTACTCAGCCATAAAGAATGATAAAATTATGGCATTTGCAGGCAAATGGATGAAACTGGAGAATATCATGCTAAGTGAGATAAGCCAATCTCAAAAAACCAAAGGAAGAATGATATCGCTAATAAGTGGATGATGACACATAATGGGGGGTGGGAAGGTTTAGTGATGGGGTTGGAGTTGGGTTTAGGGAGGGGGGCAAGAATGGGAGGAAGGAAGGACTGTATAGATGGAGGGGAGGGGTGGGAGGGGTGGGGGGAAAAATTTACATAGGGTAATGTTTGATTCATTCTGTTATTTTTTCCCTCCCCCCACCCCTCCCACCTCAATAAATATTTGATGAAACATTAAAAAAAAAGAATTTGGTTTTTATACTTTTAAATATTTTACTTGACATCACTTTTAAATTCAAAATTTTGTATACTTTGAACAATTATGTGCTACTTAATAGGCTTGCAATTCATAATATGAAGCAGCAATGTAAACGAAAAAATGCATTGCAACTTAAAAACAATAAAATCAGGCCAAATTAAAAATACTGTTGACAATATTTACCTCACCAGTTGGAAGGTTTATACTGTTTTGAATTAATCAACATACCCATTTCTCCTTGGTGAGCCATAGCCAGAGTTTAAAGGTGTCCCATTTGAACATTTCCGTTAGTGAACCATTTCCATAATAATGGTGCATAACAATCAGAAAATATCAGTGGTATACCAAAATGAGCCTTTCTTTTGCTTAAAAATTTGTGCATCTGGTCTGCTTCAGGTGTTTTTCCTCTGATTGACCGGGTTGGCTCTGTTCCATGCATCTCTTGATCTGCAGGTTAATGTGGCATGTTCTCCTTGTGAACTGAAAGAGACCGTGACAAGTACACATCATACTCCTCCTTGCTTCATGTCTGTTGATCTCTTCATTGATGTTTCAAACAAGTCACATGATCAGGCCTCAAGTCAAGGACTAAGATATTTTCTAACTCCCCCAACAATGATGCCATAGCAGAGGTGTGTGAACAACTGTGGTCAATAAATCAATGTACCACATACAGTTTCATCCATGTCATTGCAAATGTTGGGCTTCTTCCTCTTTATAGCTACAAAATTATAAAAAGTCACTTAGATACCATACATATCAGAAATTGATTGAACTGAATTGTTTTAGGTAACCTGAATGAATACCTTAAGTTTTATGTTAAATAACAAGACAAAGAGTGTATCACTTCCCTAGAGCACAGAATATTTATTAAACTAGGAGGTGATAGTAAAATACTTCCTAAACCAAACATTAAGGTATGTTACTCTGGAAAGCAATTCATCATGTTCTCAGAGGCATTTTGAAGTTATCTTAAAGTATTCCCAGTAACATGCCATTGATTATTTTTTCTCATAAATATCTTTATAGTATTAACATATCTTAGCCTCAGCATTATGATTTTTCTGCTTTGAAGTGATAATCTTTAGGCTATTCAAGATACTGAATTCATTACTGATATATGTAACCTGGCATTAACAGGGTGGTCAAGAACAATTTTATTATCTCATTTTCACTGCATACCTGTGTGAATATCTTTTTTTTTTTTTGTAAGACCAGTATATGTTAGCAGGAAAGAGCAAGCTCCCATATCACTGCCTGTTTTGTATATGGCACTGCTATGGTTTGAGAAAGTGTCCCCAAAGGGCCACATGTTAAAGGATTAGTTCCCAGGGTGATGCTTCTTGAAGGTGGGGGAACCTTTAGAAAGTGGGGCCTAGTGGGAAGACCTTAGGGTATTGGTCATGTGCCCTCAAAAGTGATTATGGGGCCCTTATACCATCCTTTTCTAGTTTTGCTTAATGGTGTATGAATTGAGAAATTTGTTCCACAACATACTTTTGCCGTGTCTTCTATGTGCCACATATTGCTGCCTTATCATAGTACCAAAGCAAAGCAGCCACTAGATCTTGGCCTGGAATTCCAAAACTGTGAGACAAAATAAACTTTATTTATAAGTAAATCGCTTCAGGTATTTTGTTGTAGCAATGAAAAACTGACTAATAGAGCTACCTTCAAAATTCTTATGCTTAGGGGCACAATATAATTGCATTCACTTTTTTTTTCTCAATTTTATTCAACACTGAGTTAGTTAAGTATAGGAGGCAAGACCAAAATTTCTGTGATTAATGGAAGGTAATAATTGGCATTAAGAAACAAACTTTTTGTTTCATTGCTGTCCTCATAGCTGTGAATCTGTCAACACCAATCATAACATATTTTATCTTTTTCTATTTTACATTTTGGTGCTCAAAATAATCATTAAAGTTAAAAAATGTGTTTTCTATGTGCCACAAGATTTCAGTAGTAACAAGAAAAAGTACACATTTTCCCCATAAACTCCTATTGTCTTTGAAAAGAGATGGTTCAGGCTGTCCATAACTGGCTTTACCCAACTCTAAAGTGGAATAATTTCTGGCATGCGTGTGGAATGGCATTTGCTTTTTCAAATGACATGCTCCTGTCAACATGTGTCATTCAATGCTGTCACTGAATGAAGAACTTTTGCCAATACCTGTTTTCTCTCTGATTTTAATCCATACCATTTACTGTGTGATTACTTTTATAATTTCATAGCAATTGTGTGATTCATATCTGTTTTCTTAAAACTAGTTTATTCTGGTATGACTGACATACAAAAAGTCATAAGTATTTCAAGTTTACAACTTGATGAGTTTGAATGTTAGTATACACCTGTGAAGCCATTCACACATCTGTGCCATAAACCCATCTACTTGACATAACATCTTTCCCCAGGGCTTATTCATTTTGTATAATTGAAAATTTGTAGGCCTTAACTTTATCTTCCCATTTTGACTTCCTCCAGTCCCTGGAAACCATCATCATGATTTCCGCTTCTAACAGATTGACTCTTCTAGATTCATTACGCAAGGGGTATCATGTAGAATTTGTCCTGTGTCTGACTTATTTCACTTAGTCTAATGTCCTCCAGTTGCATCCATGTTGTTGCAAATGTTGGGCTTTCCTTCTTTGTTAAGGCTGGATATTATTCCATTATATGTATATACCATATTTTATTTACTCATTCATCAATAGATGGATATAGGTTGCTTCTGTCTCTGAACTATTGTGATTAATGCTACAATAAACACTGCAGTGCAGATATGTCTTTTAGGTCCTGATTTCAGTACTTCAGGATATATCCAGAGTACAATTACTAGATCACATGGCAGTTTTAAATTTTTGTGCTACCTTTGTATTTTATTTTTCCACATTGGTAGCTCTTAAGTACAATCCCACTTACAGTATACAAAGGTTCCCATATCTCCCTATCTTTGCCCAATTTTATTTATTTATTTTAATTGACATATAGATGTTTTTGGTAAAACGTGATATTTTGAAACATATATAGGTTGTATAGTGTTAAAATTAGGATAAGCACATTATGTCCTCAACAATTGCTAATTTATTTGCCATATAAACATTTAAAATTTTTCTTCTGACATTTTTGACATACAAAGTATATTATCATCATTTAGGCCACCAGAACACCAGTATTTATTTGTGATTTAATTATAATTTAGTACCTACTGATCAACCTTTGGTCATTCCACCCTATCTCTTATTCTCCACAGCCTCTGGTACAGACTAATCTACTCTCAAATTCTATGAGATTAACTTTTTTTGTATTAATATGAATGAGATCATATCCATATATTTATCTTTCTTTGCCTGGTTTATTTCATTTAATGTAATGATCCCTATTGTCACAAATGATAGGATTTGATGCTTTTATGGCTGAATAGTTTTCCATTGTGTATATTCATGTAACACTTCTTTATCTGCACATCAGTTGATGGACATTTATGTTGTTTTCATTTCTGTTGCAATAAACATTGAATACGAGGTCTCTTGGACAAACTGACTTCTTTTGCTTTGGATAGATACCAGGTAATGTGATTAATGGATTGTACAGTGCATCTATTATTTATTGGTACTGGTAATTGAACACAGGGGCACTTTAGTATTGAACTACATCCCCATTTTTTTTATTTATTTATTTAGGACACAGGGTATCATTCAAGCTGTAGTCTAATGGGGGGTAACCTTAAATGTGACTCAAAACTTTTACACTTTCTAGATTTCTCTTTCTTGTGCTTTTGAAGGTCTGCTCATGGTATGCCATAGCAAGAATCTTTCTGTTCACATTAATTTAAGATTCCATGGGACTCTGGTACCTGGATTAGGGAAGTTTTCTGCTTTTATTTCATTGAATAATTTTATATGCCATTTCCTTTTTCTTTGCCATCAAGATCCTTAAAATTTGAATATTTGTTTGTTTATTGGTGTCCCAAATTCTCAATAGTTATCTTTATTCTTTTTCATTTGTCTGGAATATTTCAAAGAACTTGTCTTCAAATTCAGATATTGTTTCTTCTCCTTGATCTAGTGTACTGATGAGACTTTAGATTGTATTTTTTAACTTACTGAATTCTTCATTTCCAATATTTTAAAAATTATTTTTCATTACCCCTATTTTCTGAATTTCTCAGTCATGTCATGAGTGGTTTTCTTAATTGTCTGTCTGTACTCCCTTGAATCTAATTCAGTTTCCCTATAATCATTGTTTTGAGTTTTATATGAATTTTATCAATATTCTTTTCTTGTCAGTCTGTTGCTAAAGATATTATGTACCTTTGGAGCATCATAGCACATTTTCTTCATATTTCTTGTGACTTTATGTTGAGATTTGTGCATCTGGTAGATAGTTGTCCCTAACACTTTCATAGTATATTTTTTATCCTAAAATTATGTCTTGGAGTGTCAGATTGGTAAACTATTTGGCTCTGTTTTCATTTTAATGCCATATTGTCCACTTATTGCTTCTTCCATTGTAATCCATAGCTTTGGGCATGGTTTGCATGGTCGAAGGATTGGAGAGTCATTCTTCTGTATCTGAAGGAGAGGGTATTCTAACAGCTCAGACAGGATAGGGATGTGAATCCACTGTGTGGTTATCTGGCAAAGGCAGTGGTGGTACTCACAACATGCAGCATGGTGTATGCTTCCTTAGCAGTGGCAGAAAGCCCTTGGACCCATCACTAGCTCAGGTCAAATAAGGGATGGTCAAAGTGGCAGTGACTAGGGGAATATTGTGTGGAATACACACCCAGGTATAGGTGTGGCTCAGGCTGGCCAACTAGGGTCAATTATAGATAGGCTGTGGCACTTGTTATGGGGTTGTGTTACACAGAATGCACATTTTAGGAACAGCAGTGTCTCAGGCCACCTACACTGTTACTGGGACCAGCTATTGGCTGGAAGATTGGGTGAACTATGGGCTTGTTGCAGAAGCAGCAGTGGGCGCATGTAGCATGGAAAGCATGCTGTGTGTCTTCAGGCCCACTAGTTGTGCAGAATTGATGGGAGTAGCAGGGTGGTTGTGCCCCCAACATGTCACCCATTCTGCAGCTGCCTGTGCTCAGGATTGTGGGGGAGACAATGCAATATCCTTGTCTGAAGCAAAGCTACAGTTCAAATTCCTCTAAGATCCGAGCATCCAACGACTGGATTCCTCCTGCCAGTAGGATGATCTGTGTCCATAGAGATGGTACACGCTGGCACTCTCCAGTCCACACATTCTCTTGCAATAGTGAGACCCCTGTTATACAAGCAGAATCATAGTTGACAGTGTACTTTATTCCATTTTCGACTTTGCCATCTCACGCCTCTGACATCTTGGATTTCTCACTCTCTCTCTCTTGATGAGTTCCAGAGCCACCGACCTCAAAACAAAGCTGTTTACTTGTTGTTCTGCTACTTCTTTGTGGAAGAGGAGGCAAGAGGTGGGTATCTCTATTCAATAGACATTATAGAATTCTCTCATTTTCCTTTTATTATAGGGTTCCAGTTTCATTCTATTGTGTTCAGAAAATATTTGAAATAACTGCAGACTTCTTAAATTGTAAGACATGTTTTATGAATTAGCCTGTGATCTATCCTGGAGAATATTCTGCTTGCAGTTCTGCTTGCAGTTCAGGAGAACATGTATCCTCTTGCTGTTGGGTAGAATGCTTTGAGTATGTTTGTGAGGTCCCTTTGTACATGGTATATTCAAGTCTACTGTTTCCTTTAGATTTTCTGCTTGAATGATTCATTCATTATTGAAAATGAGCTTTTGAAGTTTCTTACTACTAATGTATTGCTGTCTAATTCTTCCTTTGGATCTGTCAATGTTTGCTTTTATATTTAGGCACTCTCATAGTGGCTATTTATATCTGTAATTGTTGTATCTTTCTGTCAAAGGGATACTTTTTTTTTTTTTTGGTCATACTGTGGATTAAGCCCAGGGCATTTTGCATGCCAGACAAGCACTCTACCACTTAGCTATATCCTCAGCCTGAAAGTTACACTTTTGTCATTATGTAAGAGCACAGTGTTATCTGTTTTTTGTTTTTTCTTGGAGGGTACCAGGGACTGAACTCAGAGGCACTGGATGACTGAGTCACATTCCAAGTCTTATTTTGTATTTTTATTTGGAGAAAGGGTTTTTTTGAGTTGCTTAGCACCTACCTTTTGCTGAGGTTGAATTTGAACTTGTGATTCTCCTCCCTCAGCCTCCCAAGTCACTGGGATTTCAGGACTGTGCAACTGCACCTGGCTGTTTTCTGTTTTGACCACATTTTTTCCTTGTTTATTTATCTATTTTTTGATTGGTGCTTTCTACATATATGTAAAGGTGGAATTCACTGTGGTTTTGTTAAATTCAATCCTCATTTCCCTTCCTCTTGATCTTCTATTCCAGTAACTTCCCCATGTCGTTATAATATCTGACCCCCCACTACTTCCCCTTACTTTTCTCTAACTTCTGCATATGTTAGGAACATTCAACACTTGATGTTCTGAGTCTACCATATTTCAATTTGAGACCAGGTGTTATGATGCTTCCTACATTGCTCTTCTTGCTCAGGACTATTCTGGGTCTTTTACTCTTACAAATTAATTTTAGGAATACTTTTTCTAGTTAGTTCTGTGAAGAAGACCATTGGTATTTTGATGGGATTGCATTGAATTTGTATATTGCTTTTGGTAATATGGCCTTTTTGACAATATTAATTCTGCTTATCCAAGATAATTGGAAGTCTTTCCATATTCTGAAGTCTTCTTCAATGTTCTGTAATTTTTATTGCAGATATTTCACCCTGTTAGCTAAATTAATTCCCAAGTATTTAATTAATAATTTATTTTTGAGGTTATTGTGAGTGGAACAGTCTTCCTGATTTCTTTCTCCACAGAATCACTGTTGGAATATAGGAAACTATTTTTCTTGAATTGTGACCTTGTATCCTGCTACTCTGTTGAATTATCATCTCTTAGAAGTCTTCTGGTGAAGTTTTTGGATATTCTAGAAACAGGATCATGTCATTAGAAAACATAATTAATTTGATTTCTTCTTTTCCTGTTTGTATTCCTTTATTTCCTTCTCTTGCTTGATTGCTCTAGTTAGAGTTTCCAGCACTATATTGAACAGAAGTGATGAGAGTGGTGCTCTGTCCTGATCCTGATTTTAAAGGAAAAACTTTGTTTCTTTTTCCCATTGAGCATGATGTGGGCTTTGGGTTTGTCATACATAGCCTTTATAATGTTGAGGTAAATTCTTTCTATTTCTAGTTTCTCCAGAATGAATAGGTACTGGAACTTATCAAAAGCCTTTTCTGCATCTATTGGGGTGATTATATGATTTTTCTCCTTAATTCTACTTATGTTATGAATTACATTTATTGACTTGCATATGTTGAACCAACCTGAATCCCTGGGATGAAACCCATTTGGTCATAGTCTATTATCTTCCTGATGCATTTTTGAATGCAGTTTGCTAGTGTTTTCTTAAGAACTTTAATATCTATGTTCATCAGGGATAGTTGTCTATAGTTTCCTTTCCTTGATGAGTCTTTGGTTTTGGTATTAGGGTTAAACTGGCTTCATAGAAAGCATCTTGGAGGGTTTCAATTTCAGGGAATAATATGAGAAAGACTTGGGTTAGTACTTTAAAGATCTGTTAGAACTTTGAGAATCCATCTGATCCTGGGTTTTTCTTTTTTTCCTTTTTGTATTTTAATTGCTGTTTCAATTTTATTACTTGATATTGGTCTGTTTAGATTTTTCTATATCTTCCTGATTCAATTTGGGCAGGTCATATGTATATAGCAATTTGTCAATTTTTTTTAGATTTTGCAATTTATTGAACCAAAAATTTTCAAAGGAGTTTCTAATTATCCCCTGAATTTCAGAAGTTTCTATGGTGGTATCTTTTATCTTTTTTTTCATCTTTAATTTTGATGATTGGGTTTTTCTTTTTCTTTTGGTTTGCTTGGCTATTTATCTTTTAGAAGAATATATTCTTTGTTGCATTGATCCTATGTATCGCTTATTCACAATTTCATTAATTCTGGCTCTGATCTTAATTATTTCTTGAGATGGAACATAACATACAATTATTTATTTGGGAAGTATTTTTTAATGTAGGCATTCAATGCTATGAGTTTTCCTCTTAGAACTGATTTCCTACTATCCCAGAGATTTTGATATGTTGCATCTCTATTTGTTTCTAAGAATTTCTTGATTTCTTCTATGATTCATTCTTCATTTAAAAGAGCGTTGGTCAATCTCCTTGTGTTTTTGTGATTTTTATTTTTTTATTGCTGTTGATTTTCAGTTCATTTCTTTATGATCTGATAGGATGCCTGGGATTATATAAAGAACTTTTTTTTGTATTTACTAAGATTTACATTATGACCTTGAATATGGTCGATAGTGGAAAATGTTCCATGAGCTGCCGAGAAGATGATAAATTCTGCTGTTTTGGGGTAAAATATTCTGTAGATGTCCACTAGATTCATTTGATTTATATTATTATATTATTATTTAGGTCAGAAACATCTTTATCGATGTTTGGACAACCTGTGTTTTGCCAAATTTTGACTTAGAGTGTATTTTATCTTATGTAAGTAGAGTTACCCCTGCTCTCTTTTGGCTACCATTTCAATGGAGTAACTTAGTGAAACATTTATAAACAATGCATTATTTAAACATTTGGGTATATATGTCCTTAAATCTAAGGGGAATGTCTTACAGATATTATATAGTGTATTGTTTGTTCTTTATCTATTCAGTTTCTCTATATATTTTAACTGATGAGTTTAATCCATTTATGTTTAAAATAAGCATTGATAGGTAAGGACTTACTATTTCTATCTTGTTGCTTTATCTGTTTTGTAGTTATTTTGTTCCTTTTCATTCTCTTGAGGTTTTCCTGTTTTGATGATTTTGTAGTCACATACTTTGATTTTTTTTTTTTTGTCTATATAGTTTTGTTTCTGTTACAGGTTATTTTTCTTTTGGATTATCATGAAAATAAAACTTATGATAGCCTACTTGATATTAGAAAATTACATTCAAAAATTGTATACTTTAACATGGAACACTTGATCTTAGTACGGTCAGAATTCACTTCTTTTAATATTTGTGTGTCCATTTACCAGTTTTTTTGTTATTATAGTTGTTCATAGTACCTTAGTATTTTAACTTTAACACAAGAATTAAAGATTTTTTTATGCGCCACCATTCCTGTTTTATGTTAATCTGTATCTGCCTATACATTTACACTTATCAGGGATGTTATACTTTCATGTCTTTTGGCGCTGTTATTTGGTGTCCTCTGTTTAACAGTGAAGATACCTTGTTAATATTTTTGTAAGGAATTTCTTGTGGTGGTATTGTTCTGCTTTAGTTTTTCTGTTAAATTCTTTATCCCTCCCCCATTTTTAAAGATCAGCTCAAAATTCTGCTTTGCAAATGGAAGTTCAAAACAGAAAGTATCCTTTTCATTCCTAATTTTTGGAAACATATGCTGTGTGCCAGGCAATCTCAGCCCAGGGAATATGGTCAAGGAATGAAGGAGTGATGAATTCAAGGACAATAGGCTAAGAGAGCCTTTCAACTTAAGAAGTGTATCTTGTCCTCTTGAAAACTTTACTTGAAGTTAGCTTAAAAAAAATTAACAATCCCTGGACTTCTTTCTGTCATCCAGAATAGTCCTTTTTATTTTTCTAAGAAAATTGAGATCTGATGGCTTAGTGCTATAAATAACACAAAGGGCTAAGTAGCTTTACCAACCTCTTAATTCTCTTCATAGCTTTAAGTTTTAAACAAATGCCAGGTGAGAAGTTACCAGAAAGATGGAACTCTAGCTAGGTGTGGTGGCCCAAGCCTCTAATCCCAGTAACTCAGGAGACTGAGGCAGGAAGACAGCAAGTTCAAGGCTAGGCTCAGCAACTTAGACCATGTTTCAAAACAAACTAGGATGTAGCTGAGTGGTAAAGTGCCCCTGAGTTCTATCCCTACTATCAATGGGAGTAGAAGGGAGAAGGAATTCTCCAGTTAAATTAAGTAAAAAAAATACACAGAAATAAAAGTGTGCAGGTTGTAGGTTTTGGGAAGTGGGGGGTTTAAAACTTGCCTACTGGTTCTTTATGGGAAACTCAGAGAAAGCAATAAAAGCTCTGATTAGAGCCTTATTTTAAGATGTTCATAAAATGAAAGCAAGGGCTGGGGATGTAGGGTGCTTGCTTAGTATCTGCAAGGTCCTAGATTCAATTCCTAGTCACACACAACACACACACACACACACACACACACAGACACACACGCAGAGAGCAAATATATTTTTTTTTAATTTTTATTTTACTGCTGAACCTATTGGAACCAGCTTATCATTGATCTTTATGTTTGAATTTTATTGGTGCACTGTAGTTGTACATATTGATGGGATTTGATGTTACTTAGTCAAATATGCACACAATATAACAATATAATTTGGCCAATATCAGTTCCAAGCCCTTCCTCCCTTCCTCTCTACCACCTGCCCATTGGTCCTTTTCCTCTACTGATGTCTCTTGGATTTTTTGGAGTCCCACACCCCCCATTTATTTTCATTTTTCCTCTATAGTTTCTGCATATGAGAGAAAACATACAACTCATAACCCTACGAATTTGACTTATTTCGCTTAAATTCAAGGTCTCCAGTTCCACTATTTTCCTGCAAATACCATGATTTAATTGTTCTTTATAGATGAATAAAACTTTGTTGTGTATATATACTACATTTTTGTTATCCATTCATCCAATAATGAACACCTAGACCGGTTCCATAGTTTGGCTATTTTGAATTGTGCCTCTATAAACATGGGTATTCATGTATCACTATAGTAAGATAAATTTAATTCTTCAGGATAAATACTGAGAAGTGGTACAGTTGGGTCATATGGTAGTTCCATGCCTAGACTTTTGAGGCATTGCCATTCTGATTTCCAAGGTGGTTGTACTAAATTCCAGTCCCACCAAGAATGTATAAATGTTCCTTTTTCTTCACATCCTCTCCAGCATTTAATACTATTTGTATTCTTGATGATTTCCATTCTGACTGGTGTAAGATGAAATCTCAGTGTAGCTTTCATTTGCATTTCCATAATTGCTAATTTTGTTGACTTTTTCCATGCATCTGCTGGCCTTTTGTATTTCTTCTTTTGAGAAGTGTTTGCTTAATTCATGCACCCATTTATTAAAAGTTGTTTGCTTTTCAGTGTTTAGTTTTGGTATAAAGTTTTCTGAGCTCTTTATATATTCTAGATATTCTCTGTCAGAAGAATAATTAGCAAGGATTATCTCTCATTCTGTAAGTTACATTCCTCATTGTTTCCTTTGCTGTGTAGAAGCTTTTTAATGTGATGCCATCCCACTTATTAACTCTTGGTATTATTTTCTGAGCTTTAGGGGTCCTATTGAGAAAGTTGTTGCCCGTGACTAAAAGCTGGAGGGTTGACCATATGTTTTCTTCTAGGAGTTCCTTAATTTCTGGTCTAATTCTGAGGTTTTTGATCCACTTTGAGTTGATTTTGTGCAGAGTGAGAAGTAAGGATTTACTTTCATTCTTCTGCATACGGATAACACTTGTCCTAGCATTGTTTGTTAAAAAGGTTATATTTTCTCCATTGCATGTTTTTGTCGAAGAATCAGATGACTGTATCTGTGTGGGTTTGTCTCTGTTTCTTCTATTGTTCCACTGGTCCGTGTGTCTGTTTTTATGATAGTACCATGCAGTTTTTGCTAATATTATAGCTCTGTAGTATAATTTGAAGTCAGGTATTGTGATGCCTCCAGGATTGTTTTTTTGACCTAAAATTGCTTTGGCTATTCTGAGTCTTTTATTCTTCCAAATGAATTTTAGGACCATTCTTTTCTAGTTCTGTGAAGAATGTCATTGAATGGGATTGAATTAAATCTGTATATTGAAAAGCAAATATATTTTAAGGAAACATTTAAACATTTATACATTTATACAATGAATGTATACACTTGCTAAAACTGTTATAAAACAACCTCTATCCCAGGTTTTTGATTCTATAAAAATGCCTAGAGAATCCTCTGTTGGAGACAGTTGATACAATTGTCATTCATATTATGGAGTAATTGCATTTGGACTCATCAGGGTTCTTTATTTCTTAAGGTGGAAAAATCTTGCTTTAAATGAACATTAATCCTTAAAAGGTAATGAGGGTTTCTGAACCCAAACTTTGATAGGCAAAGATAAAGAAATGAAGATAAGCTTTAGAAGATAAACAATTTGAGAGGTAACTTGATGCTATTTTTCAAGCATAGTACATTAGGAAGTGGGTTTGGTCAATGTTTCATCAAATATTTATTGAGATGGGAGGGGTGGGGGGAGGGAAAAAATAACAGAATGAATCAAACAACATTAACCTATGTAAATTTCCCCCCCACCCCTCCCCTCCAACTATACAGTCCTTCCTTCCTCCATTCCTGCCCCCCTCCCTAAACCCAACTCCAACCCCAACACTAACCCTTCCCACCCCCCATTATGTGTCATCATCCACTTATTAGCGATATCATTCTTCCTTTGGTTTTTTGAGATTGGCTTATCTCACTTAGCATGATATTCTCCAGTTTCATCCATTTGCCTGCAAATGCCATAATTTTATCATTCTTTATGGCTGAGTAATATTCCATTGTATATATATATACCATATTTTCTTTATCCATTCATCAATTGAAGGACATCTAGGTTGGTTCCACAATCTGGCTATTGTGAATTGAGCAGCTATGAACATTGATGTGGCTGTATCTCTGTAATATGCTGATTTTAAGTCCTTTGGGTATAGGCCAAGGAGTGGGATAGCTGGGTCAAATGGTGGTTCCATTCCAAGTTTTCTAAGGAATCTCCACACTGCTTTCCAGAGTGGCTGCACTAATTTGCAGCCCCACCAGCAATGTAAGAGTGTACCTTTCTCCCCACATCCTCGCCAACACCAGTTGTTGCTTGTATTCTTGATAATCGCCATTCTAATTGGGGTGAGATGGAATCTTAGGGTGGTTTTGATTTGCATTTCTCTTATTACTAGAGATGTTGAACATTTTTCCATATGTTTGTTGATTGCTTGTATATCTTCTTCTGTGAAGTGTCTATTCATTTCTTCAGCCCATTTGTCAATTGGATTATTTACATTCTTGGTGTAGAGTTTTTTGAGTTCTTTATAGATTCTGGAGATTAGCGCTCGATCTGACGTATGATTGGCAAAGATTTTCTCCCACTCTGTAGGCTCTTTCTTCCCATTGCTCATAGTTTCCTTTGCTGAGAGAAAGCTTTTTAGTTTGAATCTATCCCAGTTATTGACTCTTGCTTTTATTTCTTGAGCTATGGGAGTCCTGTTGAGGAAGTCTGGTCCTAAGCCGACATGTTGAAGCTCTGGACCTACTTTTTCTTCTATAAGATGCAAGGTCTCTGGTCTGATTCCGAGATCCTTGATCCATTTTGATGCATGGTGAGAGATATGGGTTTAGTTTCATTCTGTTGCATATGGATTTCCAATTGTCCCAGCACCATTTGTTGAAGAGGGTATCTTTGCTCCATTGCATATTTTTGGCCCCTTTGTCTAGTATGAGAAAATTGTATTTATTTGGGTTTGTGTCCGTGTCCTCTATTCGGTACCACTGATCCACCTTTCTATTTTGGTACCAATACCATGCCGTTTTTGTCACTATTGCTTTGTAGTAGAGTTGAAGATCTGGTATTGCGATACCCACTGCTTCACTCTTTCTGCCAAGGATTGCTTTAGCTATTCTGGGTTTTTTATTCTTCCAAATGAATTTCATAATTGCTTGCTCTACTTCTGTAAGGTATATCATTGGGATTTTCATTGGAATTGCATTGAATCTGTATAGCACTTTTGGTACTATGGCCATTTTTACAATATTAATTCTTCCTATCCAAGAACATGGGAGATCTTTCCATCTTCTAAGGTTTTCTTTAATTTCTTTCTTTAGTGTTCTGTAGTTCTCATTGTAGAGGTCTTTCACCTCTTTTGTGAGATTGATTCCCAAATACTTTATTTTTTTCGAAGCTATTGTGAATGGGGTAGTTTCCTAATTTCTCTTTCTGAAGATTCATCGCTTATGTAGAAAAATGCCTTAGATTTATGTGCATTGATCTTACATCCTGCTACTTTACTGAATTCACTTATGAGATCTAAAAGTTTTCTGGTGGAATTTCCTGGTTCCTCTAAGTATACCAACATATCATCAGCAAATAGGGATAGTTTGAGTTCTTCTTTTCCTATTCGTATCCCTTTAATTTCTTTGGTCTGTCTAATTGCTCTGGCTAGATTTTCAAGGACGATATTGAATAGAAGTGGTGAAAGAGGGCATCCCTGCCTTGTTCCAGTTTTTAGAGGGAATGCTTTCAGTTTTTCACCATTTAGAATGATATTAGCCATGGGCTTAGCGTAGATGGCCTTTAAATGTTAAGGAATGTTCCCACTATCCCTATTTTTTCTAGTGTTTTGAGCATGAAGGGGTGCTGTATTTTATCAAATGCTTTTTCTGCATCTATCAAAATAATCATGTGATTCTTGACTTTAAGTCTATTGATATGGTGAATTACATTTATTGATTTCCTGATGTTGAACCAACCTTGCATCCCTGGGATGAAACCCACTTGATCATGGTGCACTATCTTTTTAATATGTTTTTGTATGCGATTTGCTAAAATTTTGTTGAGAATTTTTGCGTCGATGTTCATTAAGGATACTGATCTGAAATTTTCTTTCCTCGATGTGTCTCTGTCTGGTTTAGGAATCAGGTTAATATTGGCTTCATAGAATGAGTTTGGGAGAGTTCCCTCCTCTTCTATTTTCTGGAATACTTTGAGAAATATTGGAATGAGCTCTTCTTTAAACGTTTTGCAGAACGCGGCTGAGAACACATCTGGTCCTGGACTTTTCTTTGTTGGAAGACTTTTGATGACTTCTTCTATTTCATTACTTGAAATTGGTCTATTTAAATTGTGTATGTCCTCCTCGTTCAGTTTAGGCAATTCATATATCTCTAGAAACCTGTTGATGTCTTCGAAATTTTCTATTTTGTTGGAGTATAGATTTTCAAAATAGCTTCTAATTATGTTTTGTATTTCAGTCGTGTCTGTTGTGATATTTCCTTGTTCATTCCGAATTTTAGTGATTTGGGTTTTCTCTCGTCTTCTCTTTGTTAGTGTGGCTAAAGGTTTATCAATTTTGTTTATTTTTTCGAAGAACCAACTATTTATTTTGTCAATTTTTTGTATTGTTTCTTTCGTTTCAATTTCGTTGATTTCAGCTCTGAGTTTAACTATTTCCTGTCTTCTACTACTTTTGGTGTTGCTCTGTTCTTCTTTTTCTAGGGCTTTGAGCTGTAGTGTTAGGTCATTTATTTTTTGAGTTTTCCTTCTTTTATGAAATGCACTCCATGAAATAAATCTTCCTCTAAGTACTGCTTTCATAGTGTCCCAGAGATTGTGATATGATGTTTCTTTGTTCTCGTTTACCTCTAAGAATTTTTTAATTTCCTTCCTAATATCTTCTGTTATCCATTCATCATATAGTAGCATATTGATTAATCTCCAGGTGTTGGAGTAGTTTCTGTTTTTTACTCTTTCATTAATTTGTAACTTCAATCCATTATGATCTGATAGAATACAAGGTAGTGTCTCTATCTTCTTGTATTTGCTGACGTTAGCTTTGTGGCATAATATATGGTCTATTTTAGAGAAGGATCCATGTGCTGCTGAGAAGAAAGTGTATTCGCTCTTGGTTGGATGGTATATTCTATAAATGTCTGTTAAGTCTAAATTATTGATTGTGTTATTGAGATCTATGGTTTCTTTATTCAATTTTTGTTTGGAAGATCTGTCCAGTGGTGAGAGAAGAGTGTTAAAATCACCTAGTATTATTGTGTTATGGTATATTTGGTTTCTAAAATTGAGAAGGATTTGTTTAACATACATGGATGAGCCACTGTTTGGGGCATAGATGTTTATGATTGTTATATCTTGCTGATTTATGCTTCCCTTAAGCAGTATGAAATGTCCTTCTTTATCCCTTCTAACTAACTTTGGCTTGAAGTCCACATTATCTGAAATGAGGATGGATACTCCAGCTTTTTTGCTGAGTCCATGTGCATGGTATGTTTTTCCCCATCCTTTCACCTTTAGTCTATGGGTATCTCCTTCTATGAGGTGAGTCTCTTGCAGGCAACATATTGTTGGATCTTTCTTTTTAATCCAATCTGCCAGTCTATGTCTTTTGATTGATGAATTCAGGCCATTAACATTCAGGGTTATTATTGAGATATGATTTGTATTCCCAGTCATTTGGTTCATATTTAAAATTTTTGACAGATCTTGGTTCCTCCTTTATTTGACAGTTCCTTTAGGATAATTCCTCCCTTTGCTGATTTGCTTCTTTGTTTTTTATCTCTTCCTCATGAAATATTTTGCTGAAAATATTCTGTAATGCTGGCTTTCTTTTTGTAAATTCTTTTAGTTTTTGTTTATCATGGAATGATTTTATTTCATCGTCAAACCTGAAGGTCAGTTTTGCTGGGTATAAGATTCTTGGTTGGCATCCATTTTCTTTCAGAGCTTGAAAAATGTTGTTCCAGGCCCTTCTAGCTTTTAGGGTCTGGATTGAAAAATCTGCTGATATCCGTATTGGCTTCCCCCTGAATGTAATTTGGTTCTTTTCTCTCACAGCCTTTAAAATTCTGTCTTTATTTTGTATGTTAGGTATTTTCATTATAATGTGCCTTGGTGTGGGTCTGTTGTAATTTTGTGTATTTTAAGCCTCTTGGACTTGATTGTCCATTTCATTCTTCAGATTTGGGAAATTTTCTGATATTATTTCTTCAAATAGATTGTTCATTCCTTTGGTTTCTCTAAGCCTTCCTCAATCCCAATAATTCTCAAATTTGGCCTTTTCATGATATCCCATAGTTCTTGGAGATTCTGTTCATGATTTCTCACCATCTTCTCTGTTTGTTCAACTTTTTTTTCGAGGTTAAATATTTTGTCTTCAATATCTGAAGTTCTGTCTTCCAGCTGTTCTATCCTATTGGTTATGCTTTCTATGGAGTTCTTAATTTGGTTTATTGTTTCCTTCATTTCAAGGATTTCTGTTTGGTTTTTTTTCAATATCTCTAACTCTTTATTGAAATGATCTTTTGCTTCCTGAATTTGCTTTGTTAACTGTCGATTGGTGCGATCGTTCAATGCCTGCATTTGCTCTTTCATCTCATCGTTTGCTTCCCTAATCATTTTAATTATGTACATTCTGAACTCCCTTTCTGTCATTTCTTCTGCCATGCTGTCGTTGGATTTTATTGATGTAACCTCTAGATTTTTTTGTGGCATTTTCTTCCCTTGTTTTCTCATATTGTTCAGGAGTCAGTGGGTCATTAAGATATTGCAGATTTCCTCTATTGACTTATAATGCCCCTGAAGATTGCTAGTATATCCCCTCTTATCCTTCAGTAGCCTGAAGTCTTGGAGGAGGTTGATAATGCAGAGCTCCACGAAGAAGCTGCCTCTCTAGGGGTGGTGACCCTCAGGTGGTGTATATTCCCCACTAGTGGGCAGAGGTGCCTCCACTTGTTGACCAATGGTCATCCAATGGGGAACTAGACTGCGGGCTGAGGCAAGGCCTGTTTGTGCCTGTGTCTCTGGTTTTACCGTCCCTGTGGGAAAACCTTCCCCGGCCAGGAAGACTCACTCGGTGGGGACGTCTGGCTGGTCAGTTGCCCTCCTAGAGGTTCCCCTCAGTCTACAACTACCACTTGGGCTGGGCTGTCTTCCTCTGCAACGATCCCAGGGGCCCGGACCTACGTCCTGGGCCTGGGAGCCTCACCCTTCGCAGGCGAGTCTCCTTAGGCTGCCTCTCCCAAAGAATCTGCCCGCCGCCCTGGAAACTTCGCTCCGCCCCTAGGCGTGTCTCTGTGCGGCTCTTCCAGCAAGAAGCCACCTAATTCCTGGGACCCTGCTCCGCACCAATTGCCTGGCTATGCAGCCCCTCCCCCGAGCCACCATCTGGAGCCCCGCACAATAACTCCGAGACCCAGAGACCCGCCACACACCTCCTCCTCCGGACAGCTGCCTGGCCTCTGACACAGTCACTAGGAGTCCAAACAACTCACTTTGGGTCTCCTCCTCCTGCCAACCACCCGTAGCCCTAGGCAGTCACTCCAAGTCCAAGTGACCCGCCCTGTTCCTCCTCCTACTCCTTGGGGTAGCCCCCCGGGTGTTCAGGAGCGGTGGCTCCGAGACCAAGTGGCTCACCACGCTCCTCCTCCAGGCAGGCCACTGGTGTTCAGGAGCGGTCGCTTTTAGTCCAATCAACTCACCACTCGCCTCCTCCTCTGGCAACCACCTGTGGCTCTGATGCAGTCACTCCTAGACCAAGTGTCCCACCGCTCTCCTCCTCCAGGCAGGCCACCAGTGTTCTGGAGCAGTTGTTCTGAGATCAACCAGCTCGCCACGCAGCTCCTCCTCTGGCAACTGCCTGTGGCTCTGATGCAGTCACTCCTAGACCAAGTGACCTGCCGCGCTTCTCCTCTTCCTCCGGGCAACCCCCCGGTGTTCAGAAGCGGTCGTTCCGGGTCTAAACAGCTCGCCATGCAGCTCCTCCCCAGGCAGCCGCCCGGAGCCCCAGTGGCTGCTCGAGTCCAAGCGCTGTGCTGAGCTGCCTCCTCCACGATGATCCCAGTTGTCCGCGCCTACCGCTCCAGTGGGGGAAGGGGCGACTCGCCGAGCAACTCCACTTCACAAATTCCCTGCGTTCCGGGGCCACTGCCCCATCCGGGACGCCTCCCCAACGGGAGAGACTCACCCGGCGGCTTTGAGTTGGTCCCAAGTCTCTCACTATCTCCTCTTTTGAATCCTGCGTCCTGGAGCAACGTGAAATGCAGCCGCCCTCTAGTCCGCCATCTTGGCCCGCCCCCCTATGTAAATTTATGATTACACAAATGGTATGCCTTTACGCCATGTACAGAGAAACAACATATATCCCATTTGTTTACAATAAAAAAATTATTTGAGTGCTCATTCTTTGCAAGTACTTTGTAAGATCCTGTAGGCAACAACAAAAAAGGATGTGTATGCTATTAATATTTAGCCCCATTTAGGCAATCCTTCAAACAAAAACTGGGAATACAGCTTTTAAAGATTTGATGGAGCCAGGCATGGTGGCACATGCCTGTAATGCAGTGATTCAAAAGTCTGAGGCAGGAGGACCCTGAGTTCAATGCCAGCCTTAGCAACTTAGTGAGACCCTGTTTCAAAAAAAAAAAAAAAGGGTTGAGGAATGTGTCTCTGGTTAAGCACTCCTTGGTTCAATCCCCAGGACAGGAAAAAAAACAGATTTGATGGATGCTTCATATTTTATATATGATGTATTTTATTGAATGACTTAAATTATTAGTTGCATTATTTTTGATTCCTTTCTTATTAAACTTTTCATTTGGATATAATTGTAGATGCAAATGAATTTGTAAGAAATAATGCACAGATACTGCATATGCCCTTCACTCTGTTTCTCACATTGGTAACATCTTGCATAACTATCATATAATCACAAACAGGAAAATGATGCAGTTTTCTTACATGTAGATTCTCATCACGAGCAGCACAATCAAGGTAGAGAACAGGTTATACCATGAGGCTTCCTAGTGCTGTCCTTTTGTGGCACACCGTCCTCTCTTTTCTCACACTCCCACATCCCTGTCCCACTTCTAATCCCTAGTAGCTACAAATCTTTCCCTTATCTTTATAAATGCATCATTTGAAGAACATTATATAAATGGAACCATAATAAGTAACTTTTGGGATTGGGCTTTTTCACTCAGCATGATTCTCCTGAGCTGAATTGTTCACATTCCACATGTTAGCTCATTCCCTTTTGTTGATGAGCAGTATTCCATGAAACGTGATTTCTCTAACCATTCACCCATGGACAGGCATTTGAGTGTTATAAACAGAGCTGCTATGAACATTTACAAGTTTCTTCATGAAAATACATTTTCATTTTTCTGTGATAAGTGCCAATGAATGAAATTGCTGGGTAACATGGTAATTACATGTTTAAAAGAAACTGACAAACTATCACTTTACCAGAAAAATACAAAAGGCATACTTTTTCCACATTCTCACAAGAATTTATTGTTGTCACTGTTTAGCCATTCTGAAATATGTGCAGTATTCGTCTCATTTCAGCTTTAATTTTCATTTCCCTTCAGTCTAATGTTTTACATCATTTCACATGCTCATTTGCTGCTTAAATTGTCCACTGCTCATTTTCTACTTGAATTTTAAGTCAATGCATTTTGAGAGTTCTTTACATAGTCCAGATACTAGTTCTTTGCCAGATATTTGCAAATATTTTTTCCCAGTTAGACTGTTTTTTCATCCTCGTACAGGGTATACATATGGTAAAATTTTCATATTTGATCTATTATTGATTTTATAGATTCTGCTTTTGTGTCAAATCTAAAAATTCTTCTCTTAGTCCTGTGTCCAGAAGGTTATGTCCTAGTTTTTCCTAAATTTTATACGTTATATATTTAACCCTACAGCCTAGAGCCACAATTTTCAGCAAAAACACCAACTTAGAATTAACATTGTGAACAGTGACAACACCAAATTGTCAAACTTGTGTGAAGACATCTGATGTATTCTGTTCTAGGGTGGAGTGTGCTGCCGGTGACAAGTGAGAGACTAGGACAGAAATAAGCTTTAACCACTTGCAAAATGACCATTCCTTGAATTAAATTTTAATCACATCTTTCTACCTCAAATCTATTTTGTTTATTTGATGTGGATAATTAAACAACAAAACAAAACAGAGGAAAAATTATAGCACAATGTGATGCTTCCTTACTGCTTATCTAGAAATTCAAAATTAAAAATTACCTTTTAGTAGCTGGAAGACCATTTCATCTTGTATAATTATCTTTAAAAGGAATTTGGGGAGTGTTTTTCAGAGGTGTCTCTGGGCAGCATTTCCTTTTCAGATTTTAAATGAAAATATATAATGATAGGCCATCACAGTGGCTATTTCTTAGGCTAGACTTGAATACCAGTCTTGTTCACAAGACCAAGTGCATTTTCAAACCCAATTCCACATTTGTGCCTGATTCTAGAAGCTTTTACTTTTACTACATTTTGCTTGATATAGAAAACCACACCATCAAATTTGGCTTTTAGCCTACAATGTCTTTCTTTTCCTGCTTTCCATGTACTAGAATACAGTTCACTCACTTCCTAGCAGCTAACAGAGATTGACTTTTTAAACCTCTGTCAGAAGGGAAAAAGGTTCCCCCTTTTTGAATGCAAAAGTTGAAATTTCCCAGGTTTTCCATACCTGTGGATCTGAAGTCAGAGAATAGTTCCTTAACAACATATCTCACTGTTCAAAATAACCTCACTGCCCTGTCCCTGAAGGTGACACAGTACCATTATCTTTTTTCCTTACCTTTAGGAAGTCCTGGCTTGTTAAGTTACCAGCTAGCACAGAAGCCTTTCATTCAATTTTCATATAATTTAAATAATGATTTCTCTTTGTTCTAAAGTTTCCTTGGACTTCTGTTTTGTTTGCACTCATATTTTTGTTAACATGCTTCCAAGATCAGAAATTCTATCAATTACTTGTAAACATTCCATTTTTTCCATCCTAACAACTTTATATAGACACATACTCTAAAATTATTCATTGCCTTGTCTATGTGGAATCTGCCTACTAGTGTCATTCATGTAAATAACATGTAAGGAAATAAATGCAAAGCATGTTTATTTCATGCCATTTCTCAATGGAATGGTGTGATACAAGGAGAATATTTATTTCTATATAAATTGCATTTTTATGAGATGAGTGGTTTTACTTTAGCTTACTCTTTATGCTAAGGGGATATCAATTTGAGTGCCACAAACAATGATAAAAGAGCATTAATCAAAAGTTAAAGTGAAAATTCTCATTTAAGTGGCCTATAAAGAATTTAACATTTGTTTTTCAGTTCTTTTAAAAGTATACTTTAATAATAACTTAAGAACAGATTAATTCTGAAATATAATTTTACCCTATTACAGAATTTCAAGGTGAAAATCCAATTCATAAATTGGTCAATATGCTATCTTGAAACAGGATTTTAACTGATAAAAAAATTCAGGTTGGTTTATTTTAAGGGACTCTAACAAAATCAGATTACATCAGAATTAATATTTTTAATTGTGTAATTATTAGTAATATTTTAAATTGTGTCATAAGAAGAATTTTGGAAATACTTCTTCTCTAGACTTAGAATATTCCATGAACCCAAAAGTAATGTAATTATTCACTATATCCAATAAACACATTTAAATGAAAGTGAGCCACCTTCTAAGGTTATGTATGATGCCAAACACAGAAACTGAATAAAGAAGCAAGTTACCACTGCTGCTTGACACTTTTAGTCACTGGGCCACAAAGAGATTAATCTTGAGAAAGATGATAAGGTGTGCTGCCCTTCAGGTGCTGTATTATTGTTTCTAATTGTAAGATTCCTGATTATTCTCTGTATTTTTAACCAAAACTTATCAGTACTGATTAGATCTGATGTTCCCTGGAGGATATTATTTAACTGCATATCATGTTTAACAGTGTGTTTCCTTTTTCTTTCCCTAAATTGTGGGCTGGTGAAAATCTTTGCTAACCACATATCTGACAAAGAATATAAATACCTTTTGTTGCTAGAATAGAGGACTAAAAAATCAACAACAAAAATACAGACAATTCAACCAGAAAATATGCAATAGTCATTTCCCTGAAGAGGAACTATAGATGGAAAATAATCACATAAAGAAATGTTTGACAACATTAAACATTAGGAAAATGAGAATTAAAAGTATAATGAACTGTGCATGGTGGCGCATGCCTGTAATATCAGCAGCTTGGGAGGCCAGGACAGAACGATCTCAAATTCAAGACCAGCCTCAGTGACTTAGCAAGGTCCTACATAACTTAAAGACTGTCTCAATATAAAAAATGAATAGGGCTGGGAAGGTGGCTCAGTGATGGGGCGCCCTCTGGATTCAATCTTCAATACCACTAACAAACAAACAAACAAGCAAAAAAAAAAAAACCCACAATCTGATGCAACTATGTTCCTATCAGAATGATTAAGATAAAAATGTGACAGTTGCAAATGCTAGTTAGGATTCTGAGAAATTGGGATATTCATATTTTGCAGATAGACATGTAAAATGTTACAGCCACTATTAAATAGTTTGTATTTTTCTTTTAAAAACATATGTCTTGAAAGAAAGATTAAACAAGTTAAATTTGAACTTATTTGAGCAAAGGAGGACTTAAAAATTGGGCAGCACTCTAAACCAGTACAGGTTCAAAGAGATTCACACTGTATTGGTATACTGAACATCCTGGATGAATCATTGGAGAATTACACTGAGTAAAGTTGTAAAAGATTATAGGCTGAATGATTCATTTATATAACTTTCTTGAAATAATAGCATTACAGAAATGGAAAACAGATTGTTGCCATAAGGTTTAGGAATGTGGTGATGGAACTGTTCAGTACCATGATTGTAGTGGTTTTTTAATGAATATATCCATGTGATAATATTGCATGGAAATGCACACACAAATACAAACAAATGCAGGCAAACTAGTGAAGTCTGAAAAAACTGTACATTGCATCAAGGTCAACGGCTTGTTGGGATATTGCACTACAGTTATGCAAGATGGTAAAACTGGAAGATAAAGGGTACATGGGATTTCTCTGACCTACCATTTTTTGAAATTTCCTATGAATATATGATTATTTGAAAATAAGTAAAACTGATGTTTATTTCTTGTTGATATTACACAATGCTGATCTGCCCAAAATTAATTTCTATTTTCAAACTATGGATACTATTGTAATAAGTATATGTTTGATTTTAATAAAGAGGAACAATTATTAGTTACAAAAGTGTTAAATGCAAAAAAAATGTTTAAATAATTTTCTTCAGGAATCTGCATTCCTCATAAGACTTTCAGTGTGTCATGAATGTTCTGGGACTATTTTCACTGAATATAGTTTCTTAAGATTATACTACCTTGTCATATATGAAGAGTAACCTGTAATTTTTCCCTATTTGATCTAATTAAGTCATATAGCTTGTACCCCAAAAGATATCCCAAAACACTGTAAATAGAAAATTAACACATATTTGCAGCAACTTTCAAACTATGGCTTTATGATCCCAGTAGAATTCTCAATGTATCCTTTGTGAAAATATTAACTGTATATTAAAATACATTGCCAATAACACACAGTTGTATTACTAGAAATTTCTTAAACAAATTTCTAAGAAAATGTAAATGGGTTACTTCAAAAAAATCTCATTGCTAAGATTGACTTGAGTCATGATGCCATGGCAACATCAAGACTGTGATTTTGAAAAACGGTCATTTATTTTGAGGAAGGATTAAACACAACATTTTGTATTTACATGATTCTAGGACAAATCTCTAGTAAGTTTGATCTTTCTAAATTACAGATATATTTCAGTGCCAATTTCATCAGTTTGGAAGCAATTAAAATTTTTCATGTGTTTACAGACTCACTTGGTTTTCTCAGCACTCAACTGATCTGTCCTTTCTTTTCTTTGTAGCCTGAGAAGTTTTGGGATGCATTTTCCAAAATTTCTGACAAACAACTGCTGTATTAAGAGATCAAATCCTGCCCTCATTACTCAGAATATGAGATAGTATATATGTGACTCAAAGGACTATGCAGTCTCAATCAGACCTGTGTGGCATTTGCTAGGCACGGATATCTGTAGAGGTGGTGGGTTGGGGTGGGTTTTTGTGCAGAAATAAAAAAATAGCTAAGAAATGTACCAAAATGGGCAAGTTGCTTTAGAGTTGCATATCATGCCATGGATTAGGCTAGACACTGAAATTTTTGCATATTTATTTAGAAAAAAAATATATCATTTAAAACCTCTAAACATTACGGTAACAGTATTGGGCTTAGAATCAGGAGATCTAGGTTGCAGGGACTTCTTTTTTTTTTTTGTGTACCAGAAATGAACCCAAGGGAGCTTAACCACTAAGTAACATCCCAGTCCTTTTTATGTTAAATTTAGAGTCAGGGTCTAGCTAAGTTGCTTAGGGCCTTGCTATGTTGTTGAGGCTCTCTTTGAACTTGAAATCTTCCTGCCTCAGCCTCTGGAGATGCTGGAATTACAGGTGTATGCCACCATGCCCAGTTGCAGTGACTTTTAAATGTTCCAGATTTGTGATCTTGAATAGGTTAATCTCCTGTTCTTTAATATTCCCATGTGAAAAGTGATGCTTGTGATATTGTCATTTTAATTTTTTTTTCCTTTTTAGATGGAGTTCTTGCTATGTTGTCAGACTGGTCTCAAATTTCTGTACTCAAGTGATTCTGTTACCTCAGTCTCTCAAGAAGCTGGGACTACAGGTACACACCAGCACATCCTGCTTCTAATACCTTTTTTAAAAAAAATTAAGTTGTAGATGACACAATAGCTTTATTTATTTATTTTATGTGGTGCTGAGGATTGAACCCAGCGCCTCACATGGACTAGGCAAGTGTTCTACCACTGAGCCACACCCCAGCCCTGTAATGCCATCTTAACAAGATTTTGTATAACAATTAAGTGGTTAATATGCATGTAAAGGTCTGTCTGAGTATAGGATACTATGACTCTTTAGCAATCATTATAACTTTATATAAAATTTTATGTGTAAACATGTAACAACATATATAAGTATATTACATGTCTCTGTGTAAGTTTTCTCCATAAAGGCTGAGAATAAACTTTTATCATTCTTTTTAAATCAATATATATCTAGTGGCCAGTAGATAGGAGGCACTTACTAAAAATACATGGAGTGAATAGAAGAATAAACTTAAGGGAAAATGTACCCAGACTCTACAGAATTATTTTATTCTGATTTAGTTGGCGTCAGGATAAGAATAAGCACAGAGGGATCCAAGATGGCGGACTAGAGGGAGGCTGCATTCCTTGTCGCTCCACAACTCCTGTTTCAAGCAGAGGATATCTGTTTCTTGGTGAGGCAGTTTTGGCTGCTTATCGATACCCTGCTGTTTACCCCATTTGTCTGCTGTGACCACCTGCAGTCTGCCAGCATATGGATGTACTGTAGATTTTCTTTTTTCTCCTTACTGAAAAAATTTAAGTTTTTATTTCTTTACTTTTCTTGCTCTCTTTTCCTTTATCTGTTCCCTCAGAGTCTCTTTCTCCCTTTTTTGCATGCTAACATCCAATTTCTTTTGATTACACTCTCACCCTTTCTAGTATCTAGAACTTCTGTATATTCTTTTCTTATCCCATTAACAGCCACACTCTACAACCCTCTGCATCCTCTTTGTCCTCCATTTGAAAATTCAGACCTTATTGCAAATCTGTTTGTTTTACTGAAGATAATATTTGAACTCATTCTGTTTATTATGACAATTTTGTTATTGTCCTCATAGGGGCTACTTGGTCTAGGATTGCATAGTGTCTGAAATGGGCACTGCTAATATTGATCTCCCCTTAAAGAAAGGGTTTTGGAAACCTATAGGGACACTATAAGCCTATAAGGGGGAAATCTGCAATACCCCAGATCTGTGCTGCTAGAGGGGAAGATACATGAACAACATGAAAAAACAAGGGAAGCAAATGATCCAAACCAATCTAGACTCTATAGTAATAGAATCTAATGACAGTATGGTAGAAGAAATGTCAGAAAAGGACTTCAGATTATACAGGATTAATATGATTTGTAAAGCAAAGGATGAGATAAGAGAGCAAATGCAGGCAATGAATGATAATACCAATAAGCTGAAAGAGCACCTGCAGGAAGCAAAAGATCATTTCAACAAAGAGATAGAGATTCTCAAAAAAAAAAAAAAAAAAAAACAAACAGAAATCCTTGAAATGAAGGAAAAAATAAACCAAATAAAAAACTCAATGGAAAGCATCACCAAAAGACTAGACCACTTGGAAGACAGAACCTCAGACAATGAAGACAAAATATTTAATCTTGAAAATAAAGTTGCCCAAACAGAGAAGATGGTAAGAAATCATGAACAGAATCTCCAAGAACTATGGGACATCAAGAAAAGACCAAATTTAAGAATTATTGGGATTGAGGAAGGCACAGAGATACAAACCAAAGGAATGAACAACCTATTCAATGAAATAATATCAGAAAATTTCCCAAGCCTGAAGAATGAAATGGAAAATCAAATACAAGAGGCTTACAGAACACCAAAAGCACAAAATCACAACAGATCCACACGAAGGCACATTATCATGAAAATGCCTAACATTCAAAATAAAGATAGGATTTTGAAGGCTGTGAGAGAAAAACATCAGATTACATATAGGGGGAGACCAATACCAATAGCAGCCAACTTCACAACCCAGACTCTAAAATCTAGAGGGGCCTAGAAAAATGTATTTCAAGCTCTGAAAGGACATGGTTGCCAACCAAGAATCCTATACCCAGCAAAACTTACCTTCAGATTTGAATATGAAATAAAATCCTTCCATGATAAACAAAAGTTAAAAGAATTTACAAATAGAAAGCCTGAGCTACAGAACGTTCTCAACAAAATATTCCATGGGGAGGAAATGAAAAACAACAATGGAGGTCAGCAAAGGGAGGAACTACCTTAGAGAAAAACCACTCAAAGGAGAAACCAAGTCAACTTAAAAACCAAAAATAAGCCAAATGACTGGAAATACAAATCATATCTCAATTATAACCCTGAACGTAATGGCCTAAAGTCATCAATCAAAAGACATAGACTGGCAGAATGGATTAAAAAGTAAGACCCAACAATATGCTGCCTGCAAGATACTCATCTCATAGAAAAATATATCTACAGACTAAAGGTGAAAGGAAGGGAAAAAAAAACTACCATGCACATAGACTTGGTAAAAAAGCAGGGTTTCCATCCTTATATCAGATAAAGTAGATTTCAAGCCAAAGTTAGTCAGAAGGAATAAAGAAGGACATTTCATACTGCTTAAGGGAACCATAAATCAGGAAGACATAACGATAGTAAATATTTATGCCCCAAACAATGGTGCATCCCTGTACATAAAACAAATCCTTCTCAATTTCAGGAATCACATAGACCACAACATAATATTTCTGGGTGACTTTAATGCACTGCTGTCACCAATAGATAGATCTTCCAAACAAAATTCAACCAAAGAAACCATAGAACTCAATAACACAATCAATAACCTAGACTTAATAGACATATATAGAACATTCCATCCATCAACAAGCGGATTCACTTTCTTCTCAGCAGCACATGGAACCATCTCGAAAATAGACCATATATTATGCCACTAAAGCAGTCCTTAGGAAATGCAAAAAAATAGAAATACTGCCTTGTGTTCTATCAGATCATAATGGACTGAGAATAGAAATCAATGACAAAATAAAAAAGAGCACTTACTCCAACACCTGGAGACTAAATAATATGCTATTGAATGAAACATGGATAACAAAAAACATCAGGGAGAAGATAAAAAGATTCTTAGAGGTCAATGAGAACGATGATACAACATATCAAAATCTCTGGGACACTATGAAAGCGGTACTAAGAGGAAAATTCATTGCATGCAGCGCATTCCAGAAAAGAATGAAAAGTCGACAACTGAATGACCTAACGTTACAGCTCGAAGCCCTAGAAAAAGAAGAACAGAATAACAGCAAAAGTAGTAGAAGACAGGAAATCATTAAAATCAGAGCTGAAATCAATGAATTTGAAACAAAAGAAACAATTCAAAAAATTGAGGAAACAAAAAGTTGATTCTTTGAGAAAGTAAACAAAATAGACAAACCCTTAGCCACACTAACAAAGAGAAGGAGAGAGAAGACTCAAATTACTAAAATTCGTGATGAAAAAGGAAATATCACAAAAGGTACCACTGAGATACAGAACATAATGAGAAGCTACTTTGAAAATCTGTATTCCAACAAAATAGAATCTACCGAAGACATTGACAAATTTCTAGAGACATATGCTCCTCCCAAACTGAACCAGGAGGACAAACACAATTTAAACAGATCAATATCAAGCAATGAAATAGAAGAAGCCATTAAAAATCTACCATCCAAGAAAATCCCAGGACCAGACAGATTCTCAGCCAAGTTCTATACGACCTTCAAAGAAGAACTCATTCCAATACTTCTCAAAGTACTCCAGGAAATAGAAAAGTAGGGTACCCTACCAAACTCATTCTATGAAGCTAATATCACCCTCATACCAAACCAGGAAAAGACACATCAAGGAAAGAAAATTTTAGACCAATATCCTTGATGAACATAGATGCAAAGATCCTTAACAAAATATTGGCAAACGGTATCCAAAAACATATTAAGAAAATTGTACACCACGATCAAGTGGGATACATCCCTGGAATGCAAGGATGGTTTAACATCCGTAAATCAATAAACGTAATCCATCATGTCAATAGAATTAAGGATAAGAATCATATGGTTATTTCCATTAACACAGAAAAAGCATTCGACAAAATACAACACCCCTTCATGCTCAAAACACTAGAAAAAATAGGGATAGTAGGAACATACCTGAACATCGTAAAGACTATTTATGCTAAGCCCATTGCCAACATCATTCTTAATGAAGAAAAACTGAAACCAATCCCTTTAAAAATGGGAACAAGACTGGGATGTCCTCTTTCACCATTTCTATTCAACACTGTCCTCGAAACTCTAGCCAGAGCAATTAAGACAGACTAAAGAAATTAAAGGTATACAAATAGGAAAAGAGAAACTTAAGCTGTCACTATTTGCTGATGACATGATTCTATATCTAGAGGATCCAAAAACCTCCTCCAGAAAACTTCTAGACCTCATCAATGAATTCAGCAAAATAGCAGGCTATAAAATCAACACGCACAAATCTAAAGCATTTTTATACGCAAGCGACGAAACAGCTGAAAGGGAAATGAGGAAAACAACTCCATTTGCAATAGCCTCAAAAAAAAAAAAAATAAAATACTTGGGAATCAATATAACCAAAGAGGTAAAAGATCTCTACAATGAAAACTACAAAACACTGAAGAAACAAATTGAGGAAGACCTTAGATGATGGAAAGATCTCCCATGTTCTCGGATAGGCAGAATTAATATTGTCAAAATGGCCATACTACCAAAAGTGCTATACAGATTCAATGCAACTCCAATTAAAATCCCAATGACATACCTTACAGAAATAGAACAAGCAATCATCAAGTTCATCTGGAAGAATAAGAAACCCAGAATAGCTAAAACAATCCTTAGGAGGAAGAATGAAACAGAGGGTATCGCAATACCAGAACTTCAACTATACTACAAAGCAATAGTAACAAAAATGGCAAGGTATTGGCACCAAAATGGACAGGTATACCAATGGTACAGAATACAGGACACGGACACAAACCCAAATAAATACAATTTTCTCATACTAGAGAAAGGGGCCAAAAATATGCAATGGAGAAAAGATAGCCTCTTCAACAAATGGTGCTGGGAAAACTGGAAATTCATATGCAACAGAATGAAACTAAACCCCTATCTCTCACCCTGCACAAAAATCAACTCACAATGGAGAAAGACCTTCAAATCACACCAGAGACCCTGCATCTTATAGAAGAAAAAGTACGTCCAAATCTACAACTTGTTGGCTTAGGATCAGACTTCCTTAACAGGACTCCCACAGCACAAGAAATAAAAGCAAGAATCAATAACTGGGACAGACTTAACCTAAATAGCTTTCTCTCAGCAAAGGAAACTATCAGCAATGCGAAGACAGAGCCTACAGAATGGGAGGATATCTTTGCCACTCATATTTCAGATAGAGCACTAATTTCCAGAATATATAAAGAACTCAAAAAACTCTACACGAAGAATACAAATAACCCAATTAACAAATGGGCTAAGGATATGAACAGATGCTTCACAGAGGAAGATCTACAAGCAATCAACAAACATATGAAAAAATGTTCACCATCTTTAGTAATAAGAGAAATGCAAATCAAAACTACACTAAGATTCCATCTCGACCCAATTAGAATGGCGATTATCAAGAATACAAGCAAGAATAGGTGTTGGAGAGAAGTTGGGGAAAAAGGTACACTCACACATTGCTGGTGGGGCTGAAAATTAGTTCAGCCACTCTGGAAAGCAGTGTGGAGATTCCTTAGAAAACTCGGAATGGAACCACCATTTGACCCAGCTATCCCACTCCTCGGCCTATACCCAAAGGATTTAAAATCAGCATACTACAAAGATACAGCCACATCGATGTTCATAGCTGCTCAATTCACAATAGCCAGACTGTGGAACCAACCTAGATGTCCTTCAATTGATGAATGGACAAAGAAACTGTGGTGCGTATATATATATATATATATATATATATATATATATATATATATACACAACACATATATATATACACACACACATACATACACAATGGAATATTACTCGGCTATAAAGAATAATAAAATCATGGCATTTGCAGGCAAATGGATGAAATTTGAGAACATCATACTAAGTGAGATATGCCAATCTCAAAATGCAAAAGACGAATGATCTCACTGATAAGCAGATGATGACACATGATGGTGGGTTGGAGGGGGGCAAGAATGGAGGAAGGAGGGACTGTACACAGGGAAAAGAGGGGTGGGAGTGGTGGGGGGAAGAAAAAATAAAAGAATGAATCAAACCTCATTACCCTATGTGAATGTATGATTACACAAATGGTATGCTGTTACTCCATGTACAAACAGAAACAACATGTATCCCATTTGTTTACAATAAAATAATTTTTTAAAAAAAGAGAATAAGCACAGAAATTGTCAGAACAGGAACAGAATTATAGCATCCCCTAAATGAAATTAAATAATTTTAGGAATTATCGTAGGTTTTTTTATTTAAAAAGTTTCATTTTACTGTTATTGGGACAGTATCAATGGGTATCAATCATGGCAGTCTTCTGCTCATGACCATAACTGTCATTGCTATCACTGCTGAGAAAATGCAATTTTTCATTTGACATTAAGCTTTTAAAATTGTAATTCTCATCTCTTTTGGATGTTTTCAATATATGTCCAATTTCTTCCTCTCTTCACTCTCTTGTTTCCTCACCTGTATCTAGGTTTTGTCCTCATTTTGAAATATCCTTCTATTTATGTGTATAGAATTTGATCCCAGCCATCCTTTGCTTTCTGTCCCTATTGCCACTATCTTCATGGAACCTTATGCAGATAACCTCAAAGGATTTCTCCTGACCTTAAATATCCATGCCACTCTATGTTTGAGACCTTTGTTACTTCCCAGTCTAATTTTACAAACTTTTTGTTAGCAGCTTCTATTTCAGATTTGCCTTTGTATTTTCAAGATACCAATGTTGCAAACAGACAATTATTTATTTATTGAATACACTGAATGCATGTGCATTTATGATTTCACTAGTGAAAGACATGCATTTATCAATAATTATTATGTACAATAAGGAATATATAGGTTTCCATGCCAAGTGAAATAAGCCAGTCAAGGGCTGAATGTTTTCTTTTATGTGTGAAAACTAGATGAAAATAAGGGGGAAGAAAAGGAGTCCCATTAAAATAAAAGAGAGAGCAACTGAGTAGAAAAAGTTGATTGCAGGGGTTGGAGAAGGGAAAGAAAAAGGCAGGAACAGGGAATGAAATTAACCAAACAGTCTCTATGTACATATAAGAAGATACCACAGTTAATTTCACCTTTATATATGTACAGAGCAATAATTTTAAAAATCTATAAATAAATGGAAGGAAGAACAGTAGAGGAAAGGGAAGAAGGAGAGAGAGGAAGGGAGGGAAAGGGGAAGTACTGAGGACTAAACTGGTATAAAATTACATTCCATACTTGTGTCATTATGTGAAAATGAACCCCAATAATATGTATAATACACTAATATAAAGGGAATGTATATGTTTTCATGATTTTCACTAACCCATCATCATTAAGGTTAATCAATTTGGGTAAAAGTATCAATGTAATTCTTTTGGGAAATGATAATCTTTTCAGCAAATATTATTGGAACAACAGGACCCCATTCTCAAGAAAATAAAAAGTCACAAAAAAGGAAAAATAAGAATGTGAACTCTTACCTAATCAAGAGCAAAAATTAACAACTGATCATATACTTAAATGTAAGCACTAGAAGTATAAAATATCAAGGAGAAAATACAGGAGAAAATCTTTGTGTTCTTAAGATAAGGAAAGATGTCTTAGATTTGACATCTACAGTCTGATTCGTAAGAGAAATAATAATAAATTATACTTCATCTAAATTAAAAAATCAATGTTTAATTTTCAAATGATACTAATAAGAATGTAGAAAAGACAACCCAGAGAATTGGAGAAAATAAATTTTAGTCATTCATCTGACAAAGGACTTATACCCAGAATGCATGAAAAACTCTTGTTACAATAATCAGAGGCCAGCCAGGTGTGGTGGTGCATGCCTGTAATTGCAGCAATTCAGGAGGCTAAGGCAGGAGGATCAAGAGTTCAAAGCAAGCCTCAGCAAAAGTGAGGTGCTAAGCAACTCAGTGAGACCCTGTCTCTAAATAAAATACAAAATAGTTCTGGGGATGTGGCTAAGTAGCCTGAGTTCAATCCCCAGTACCCACCACTCCCCCACAATAATCAGAGGTCAAACAGTCCAAGTTTAATAAATAAATAAAAATAAAAAGATACAAGATTTGAACTGACATTTCAAAATATGAATAGCAAATAACCCATGAAAATAGACTCAAAATTGTTACTCATTAGAGAACACATTAAAAGCATAAAGTGATACTGTATCACATTCTGTAGAATGCATAAAATTAATAAGACAGAATTATCAAGTGTCATTAAGGATATGTAGAGAATACAATCATGATACATTATTCCTGGGAATGTAGTATAACATAGCTACTTTAGAAAGAAGTTTTATCACATCTTAAAAGATGTGATAAAAGAATTGAACATATTCTTGCCATGTGACCTAGCAATTTTATTTTTAGGTTTCTAGGCAATATAAGCAAAAACAAAAATATGTGAATGTTGATAGCAGCGTTGTTTGTAAGAGCTTCAAACTGAAAATAATTCAAATGTCTATATCTTACTGATGAACAGATAAGCAAAATGAAGCATATCCTTACAATGAAACATTATTTGACAAGGATGTACTACAACAGTATTATATACTGTTTCATGTAATAACATTTATGAACTTCAAACATCTCAAGTGAAAGATATGAATGGCTCAATCTCCATGACATTTCTACAAAGTACTAGACTGTAGAGACAAAAAGCAGATGTATGGTTGTCTGGTGCTAGGAAGAGAGACTGCCTACAAATGGGTATGCTGGAAATTTGGATTGTTAATGCAAATGTTTTAAAACTAAATTGGAATATTATTTGTAAATTATATCAATTTATTAAAACTCATTGACCAGTACTCTGATAATGAGTGTATTTCATGATATATAAATTGTACTTCTGGAAAAAGAGAGAGATAGAGAGAGGAGAGGAGAGGAGAGGAGAGAGAGAGAGAGAGAGAGAGAGAGAGAGAGAGAGAGAGAGACATAAAAGCAGACAGAAACATCTATTGCTGTATTCTAATTTTAAGCCGCCTTTCTGCCCACTTAAATGAAACCTATAATTTTATTAGTTCTCTTTGTTTATAATTCCAAATTCATATTGGTACTCATGACATGGGTGTTTAGAGCTAAAAGTTCCATTTCCATTTCCTCCACTGGAATTTTGTTTACACGCAGACAACATCATATAGTCTAGTCTCTAACTAAAGAACTGTTTTCCTTTAGTTCATGTAAACAGGGATAGACTTATAATGGTGAGGTCTTCTAATCTTTTTTATGTTTTTGTTTTTGCTCATGCAGACTACTTTTGAACTGTGAAAAAAATCTATAGAATGTGTCCTTAAATTTATACATATAAAATATTTTTTTCTATAACATTAATGGATTTGACCACTCTTTGAAGCCCACACGTGGACCTCTGGAACCATAGACAGCAGAATAAGTATCTTTGTAGTACAATTACTATAACCTAGAATATGTAGTAATGTATATGCTGAATCACTTGGAAATTTTTTTTCTCCATAGTTTTAGTCGTCCTGTATGTTCTTTGACATCTATTCAAGGAAATGTTCTACATGTATGCAAATTGTTGGATTACTATATTTTTGAATCATTACCATTTTGCTGAAAGGACACTAAATAATGTAGTTGGTTGAAATCTCCTATAGTGGCTTTTTTTTTTAATATAGAGCAATGTGATTTTACTATTTTAATATCCATTAAGGATCGAAACAGTCATTAGGATGTGAATGTGGATATCTCAGGAATTGATGTACTACAATTTGAGCTGTTACATTAATGAAAGCAAGATTATCATAGAAATGAATCATATAGCCATAAACTTGTAACACAGTGGGAGCCTTACTATGTCAGGGAAATGATGGGATATTATCAAAGAAATGGGATTTGTCTTAACGGAGAGAAAGTGTAAGCAGAACAGATAGCTGAAATTCAGAAAATTCTAGTAGAATTTAAAAGCTAAAACTCTCCCTTTATGTTAAAAGTCTTCAAAATAGGTTCTATTGTTGAAAACTATTACATTGAAATGATATTATTTATTATATCAGCTAATAAAAGTTGAAATTATTTTAAGATTATTAATTTTTAGTTAGCTCTTAAAATGTGCAGAATTTCTGTTGGTATAGAGAGATATCTAATATATGTTATGTAGCTCTAAAATAAATATTATATTATAAAAATATTGTTTATATTTTAAATACAATATTTAGGGACTGGGGGTGGTGACTCAGTGGTAGAGTGCTTGCCTAGCACTTGTGCTAAGATGGAAATGAGGGGTTGCTAACCTCAATGAAAAAATCCTAAGTTATATTTCACTTAGTTTTTGATCTAAAGATCTCTGAGAGGTCTCATCCAGAAGCTGATTATTTGGACTTTTTATTTCATCTTATTGTCATCTTGCAAATCACTTAGATCTTAAACTGAGGAAAATCTCACATTTCAATCTGGAAATCATACCTTCCTATGTCTTCATATTTTTCTCTTGTATTCTGAAAAACATAAAAAGCTATATACAAAGAAAAATGTGTTGTTAGTGATTAACAGGTAATGCCTCAGGTATGTGAGGCATTAAAATTTAATTTATAAAAGTAATAACATCTGTTAATGTTTGAAAATTTAAGAACTCATAAACCCAGGGGGAACTTGCATGAAAATTTTAAATGTTCAATACATATGGTATGAATTCTAGAAATAAAAAAACCCAGAATTTATAATTCTGCATTGATCAGGAAGCAAAATACAATCAGTTCAAATTTATTACTTTGTTGGACCTATGAATAAGGTGAGGAAAGCTTTCTTTAGCTACATAAGACAATGAATATTTTATAACTAGTTATTTTAAGTATGGTATGAATTTTAGTCAACTCTTTTGTTTCTGCAACCAAAAGACCTGACAAGAATAGTTTTAAGGAGGAATAAGTTTATGTTAGGGCTAATGGTTTCAGAGGTCTCAGTCCATAGAGAGCTGGCTCCATTTGGAGTTCCAAGTGAGGCAGTACATCATGGCAGAAGAGTGGTGGAGGCTGCTAAGGAAGCAGAGACTTAAGCTCAGATCACCAAATACATACCCCAAAGTTGGCCCACAATAACCCACCTCCTCCAGCTACACCCTACCAGCCTACAGTCACCACTCAGTTAATCTCTATTAATGTACTGATTGGGTTAGGACTCTCATAACCCAATAATTTCACTTCTAAACCTTCTTGCATTACATGACATATGAGCTTTGGGGGGACAGGTAGTACCTAATCCATAACAGTTATGAAAAGTACTCAGAGATTTGGCATATAAAGTGATACAGGATATAATAACCCAATCAGTTTAATTTTGGGAATTCTGGGACTAACTGGAATGTGTTTCATGATACATATCACTACTATACTTTGCAGATGCTTAACAAATATGAATTACATAAATACATGAAGATGGCATACCCGTCTACAAGTAGCTAAGAGGTGATCTGGGGAGACAGACATGTAAAGAGGTCTTAATTATATGCTAATAATAAGGTATTGAACTTTTAATAAAATGTTCAATAAAAATGTATTGAACATTTTCTTTGTAGTAGAAACTATGGTAGATGTTTTATCTCTATTATTTTTAAACTTTTGAACAATCCTAAACAAAGATAGAGATACATTAACAGTTGATAGATAATCCATATGATGTAAATTACATAGAGCAGTATACTCATACTATAATGTCTAGTTTGCCTTTGGGGAAGAAAGGGGCAGAAGTTGTGAAACTCATTTTCAGGCAGAGAAAAAAAAGAGGAAAGGCATAGAGATACGAGGGCAAGCTTTGTTCAAGAATCAAAGTATTCAATGATAAAGTAATTTGTAAAAGATGCTTGGAATTCAGTTATACTCTGGATCTACTGCCCCTCTGAACTTTATGTGACATGGGTCATTACTTTCTATGCAAGGATGACATTTTTAAGGTTAGATTAAATCTTATTTTTTTTCCTAGTATATGTTATATACATGATCTTGGCTTGGTTATACCTGGAGGGGAGAAGGTCATGATTCTTTTGCTGTCAGATCAGAGTGGATATGACTGTGACATCAGTGAAAGTCACAAAGCTAGGGGAGATTACACAGATATAAACTTCTGTGCTGAAGTTTAAAATTCTTACAAAATGTTCTTTTACATGTTGAGAGCTCATGCTCCTAAAATAAGTAAATGGGCAAAGACCTGCTGAGATTGCTGTCAGTGTCTCTTCGCTATTCTCTGCCACTGCTTTTATATTAGCTTAATGCAAAAAAATAAATAAAACAAGCACATACTCTCAGCTCCCCTAAAAAAAGCCACTTCAGTTTTTCCGTTTCAAAATATGACAAAAGTGACTTAAGCAAATTATTGGTCACGTTAGTGCAAGGATATGATAAATTACAGATGAAAGTGAGAAACCATCTAGGAGAGCTTTATAATAAACTTATCAACACTCTCTTTAAGACACCCAGCGGGAGGCTGTGACAGTCTCTAAGATCACTGGCCCCAGATCGTCTTGTCTTTTTTTTATTGAAGCACTAGTATCAATCACAGGTGGTAAGTGGTAGCCAATTATGCTCCCACTTTCAAAATTAATAGCATGATGCAGTCTGACAGGCCCATAGTCTTGGCCTATGAGAGTTAACTATTAGGCCGTTGATTCTCTCTCTTTCACCAGGACAGATGTCAAATTCAGCGACTAGAGCTGAATGGAGAGTCCATCTGTCCTTCTCTTTCCCTCCTAATGAGTTGCCTGACATTCCAGTACACTCTGCCGAAGCAACAACCTTCTTCCTACAGTCAACCACACCAGGAGGGCCTGCTTCCTTCTCCTGCCTCTGGATTCCATGCATGGACTCAGCTGTCCATGTGAATGTCCTGGAAGTGGCAAAGAGAATACAGAGCTACTGTCCCAGCAAGTGTTTCTTGCTCAAGACTCATGGGACAGGCTGCATAAATACAGCATTTAATTAATTGGATTATCCCTAACCTCCTGATGCCATTTTGATTTAGCCAATTGAGCCATTCATCTATAGTCAAAATTTACATTGTAACTAATCTTCATATTTTTCTCATCATGCTCTTACCCCTGTTTTCTCCTGACCTTTCTTGTTGGTATCATTGTTGACTGTCAGCACATACATGCATCATTTCAAGCCATGCCTGCATCAGTGGGAGTTTTGACTACTTCCAATATCTTCTAACTTGTAGAGTTTGCAAGATGTCCCCACTTCCAATACAGTCCATTCTGCCCATTCTGCATATTTGAGGCCAATTATTCATCACATTATATTTTCTATGTGAGAATTTAACACAGTTTTCCTATATTTAATACATTAAATCTAATGTAATTCAGGGTGTAGAAGTGTGTCAGAAGGTAAAAGTCCCATATTTGGCTTCAACAAACTACTTATTCAGTTTTTTCTCCTTTTATCATTGCATTTCCTTATTTCAAAAACATACTGCAATTGTCAGACCCAATTCTGTTTTTCTTGATAAATAATTTGCAATCTCTTCTAAGAAACTACCCTTACTCTTTGTGGACAATCATTTCATATTCCTACATAATTTCAAAGAACACAATTTTGTCTTTCATTTGAAAAAGATTTTTTTTTATTTTACACCATACTACAATATATTTTTGTTCACTTATTTTAAAAATATTATTTCAAGTAACTCATCATTGAATAAAGTTGCAGTTCTGAAATGCACCATATTTATTTGTTGACTTTTGAGGACACAGATATGCCTTCAGTTAATGAAGCTGGTTTTTACATTGTTTACTTTTCTTATTATGATTTTGGGGCTTCTTGCTTATTCAACTCTAAGCCAGTCTTATTTCTCACTTGCTCTTCAAAGCCTTCCTGGACTCCTTCAGACTTTATAAGTCTTCTTATTTTTAGCCCTTGAAACACTAAACACTGTACCATGAATTTATCAACCATCTGATATGGAAAAAGAGAGGTCCTAATTATTCATTATCTTGTAGCATTCCATCTCTTTTAATCGTGTTTCAATTTAGAGTGCAGATTCCTTAAAGGCAAAGACTATCTTATACTGAGTGAACATTGCCAATAAAACTTAAGACTTTTCTAAGTATGAAGTAGGTGGATAAGTGGTTGATTAGGGAGGGATTTTTAATTACTGGTAAAATAGTTGAAGAGATAAAAAATTTTGAAAGTTTTGTTCTGATAGGTACCAGACTGTCTTCTTTTAAAAATGTTACCATGGTGATTAAGGACAGATAAGTCCTCAGAGAGACCTTTTAATTAGAAGAGTGTAGAATGTGCTCTCATTTGTATTTTTGCATTTAGTTTTTTTTTATTTTTCATGTGTCAAAATCTTTTACTGATGATAGTCACTTAAGTAAGTCTTTAGAGTAAGGACAAAGCTCAGTGCATGGATAATCTAATTAGTTTTTACTTTGACTCCTAATGAATATTACTTTTTCTGAATCCACATTTGTGACCTGAACCACACCATTTAGTATTTGGCTACATGCTGTTATTTTTTTCCCTCTAGTAGTTTTTATACAGAATTGGTCCACCTCATAAGGGCAGCACCTGTTTTTGCAAATACTTGCATGCCCCACTGTGCAGGACATCTTAAATATCTGACTGATTAGCATTCACACCAGTGCTTGGACACAGCTAAGAAATGAATAGTATTCCTACAGAGGAAAGTGCCTGAAGGCTAATCTCTTATTTCATATTCAATTTGCATTTCATAATAATACACTGACCTTGCATGTGTATATAAACGTTTACCTTTTCAAATGCTTTCAAATTATAATCTTATTTCATCCTCTTTGGTATTTTATGCTACTGGTTCCTCACCTTTTATGAGAACAGTGCCTCTGGCTGATTTTATAAACTATACATGACACATGTAATTCAGTTCCTGTTATCCATCATGTCAGAGTAGTTTTGAATAATCTTTGTATAGAAGACTTTTGAAAGTCAAACACCATTTTCTTCCATTGTATACTATAGAAAGCTTTCTATAGGCATCTAAAATATTTTAGCACACTTTAATTTTTGTAGCACATCTGATGATGAATTTTTAACCCACAAAGTTTATACATAACTATCATTGAACATCTCTCCACTTGTATTGATATGAGAAAAGTTCCATCAGAAGAAATACATTTATTTATTTTCTTACTTATTTCTCATGTCCTGTGACTTTCAGTGTCAAAAGGTATAGTAGACAAAATACCTTTCTTGCTCATCATTTTCCTCCTTTCTCATTCAGAAGTTGGATCTTTCTTGAAGCATACACCATTCACATCCCATAACATCTCCTCACCTTCTCCTGACCTCTGTCTCACTCACTGAAAAATTTATCCCCCTACTCATGTTTGCCTTCCTCTCTATTCCTATCATAGTCATGATTTATGGCCAATCCAGTAGTCACATGGATGATCCATCCACCATCCTGCCCTCTAAATAATAAATTTCATTTTCCAAAAATCTATTTTCAACTTTTGGGTCATATGCTACCATGATGTTTTATTTCCTAGACTTTGACACATCAGTAACTCTATCAATTCTTACTTGTCCTCTTTATTTATTCCAGTATTTTCCAATTTGGGAATCCCTTAAATATAAGTAAATCTTTGTATCAATTTTTAGTCTCTAACATCCTCCTCTTATCTTCACTCACCAATCAGAGATTTCTAACTCAGTTAAGTGGAATCTATACCAATCTCCATTTCTTTGTCTCTTTTTTCCTCTATGTACTCAACTGTCAAAATTCTAAACTTGATTTGTACCTAATTATTTTCTTTCTCTCCTGGGAAAAATTAAATATTTAGAAAAAAGAAAAATCACATGATTTTGTTGACGCCTTTTTCTTTAAATTCACTAGCACAAAAATTTCATTTGCACTTAAGCCCATCAAAGAATTTTACTACATTTTCCAAGTAAGTTTAGTTTTCTACTCTATGTAAACGATTTTTCCCCTTATCAATTTTCTTAGTTCATTAATTTGCTCTATTCCTTTGATCAACAGATCTGTAAACTTATGTGTAGTTAGTTTCTGTCTTTTCATCTGCACAGGAGTAGGCTAAAGACACGCGCTCCAGGCCACCACCTCAGGTGTGGGAAGAGGAGCTCCAGGAGGCCAGGCCAGGTCGCATCTGGGCAGGTTGTGGCGGGGAAGAGGGGGGGACTCCACGCTTCCTGGAGGCAGGCGCCTCACGAGTCCCACACACACACACGGAAGAGAAAGAACTTAAGTTTTATGCACATGCGCTCTGGAGAGCGACGGCAGCCATGTGGAACCAAGAGTGGCGCTCCTGGACGACTTAGCGGTTTTCTTGGCCCTGCTCCACCGCGCAGGGTTGTGGTGGTGGGCCAGAGTCCACACCCTCTTCTCTGGCTTCCCCTCTGGGGAAACGCTTGCTCATGCTGGCAGCTTCAGTGAAGGCGGCCCTTGACACGCCTCCCTGCCCGCTGATGTCCCATTTTCCACCAATGAGCATTGCCAGCCCAGGACCTCGAGACTGTGTGCCACCCAACAAGAGTCTCACTGTATTAATATATATACATACACACACGCGCGCCCGCACGCACACACGTCACATAGTATTAAATATATATAACATTACTATATATATGTGCATATATATATATATATATACATACACACACACACACACACACACACATATACACACATATATATATATGAGAAACAGAAAACTGAGAGAAATACCCAAACCCCTGCACTGAATTCACTTCCAAACTGCAGGTAATAAGAAGTTGCACAAATGCATGGGCAGGCAGATCAAGATCAAATCCAACACACACCTTGCCACACACCTAGCCAGGAAGATAAGCGGAACCTAGTGCTCCAGTTTTCACCCTCCAAGTCTCTACCTTTAGAAACAAGCAGATATCAGCCCTGCTCTAAGGAGCCTGTGCACTAGAGGGTTCTAGAAAGGAGCTCCATGACAATTCAGCAACCACTGCCATGCCTGTAATGATGGACTGGATGTGCATACAACACACCACCTGAGTACTTTCACCTGCTTTATTCCAAGACCAACATTCATTTCTTGGATACCTCATGTGTAATTCAAGAAAGGGGACCCTATAGGAGGCTGGCTCAGATGCTGCCATAAACATCCTATGAAATCAAATGAGGGCCCCACCAGGCACTGGCATGCAACTGTGGATGGGCACACATGGGTACAGGTGTACGTACGTGTGTACACACACACACACACACACACAGCCTATCAGCTCAGGCAGACCTCATGTTTCATGCCTTCGATCCCTCCTCAGAGGGAGAGAAATAAAACTGAAAGTTTAAGTTGGGTGGGGTGACCTCGGCTCTCTCCTGGCCTTCTCTCCCCTTATTCCCATCCCATTATAGGCACTTGCATGGCACACAGAAATTTCCCAACCAAACAGTCCAGGAGCTGCAACTCCCTCTGCACCTGATCACCTTCTGTGGTTTGAAGCCCCATCCCAGACCCAATTTCACAGAACAACTTCTTTGGTTCTAGTCACAATCCCTCATTTAACTTCTCTAACAAAAATATCTCCTACTAGCACGGAAAACATTTTCCTCTTTATCAAAGGAGATACACCAAGAAACCATGGCATCCATCCACCCACTACTGCCACCAGCTTTGCTGAGTGCTGGGTGGCAATGCGGTCCTTACCTGGTAGTTGAGCTCCAGGTGGCCTTCCCAGGGCAGTCCTCTCCACCGCCCCAGAACACTGGGGTCGTCTGGTCCAACATCTCTTTGTTTCCCGCCTCCTGACTGACTTCAGGTAGCTGTTGTCTGTAGGATCCAAAGGCCCTTCCTGGAGCTGTGCTTCAATTCATCACCTGGGCTTCCCACAAGCACAGCTACCTGTGGGAACTAAGGAAGAGCACCGGGTAAAGGTGGGCATGGACTTGTCCCTTGGTGTGCACCCCTGGCTCCAAGAGAGCCCCAGCCGCGGGCCACTGTGCCGGGGGTCATATTCAGCCTCTGGCCGGTGGCTGTGGCACAGGCCCAAACGGTAGCGCTGGCGCTGGCAAGGGCCGCCTCCCCAACGACCCTGGTTCTCCTTCATGCCCTGGCCCTTTCTGGTTCCGCCTTCCCACCCCCCCCCACACACAAACACTCCCTTCTCCACTTACTTTTTAACCCTTCTCTTTTGTCTCCTTTATTTTGTACTCTCTTTTCCAAAAGGTTTGCAACCAAACACACTCCAAATGGTAGGATGGCTCCTCCCACCCCAACAACTCCTCTTCTGCCTGCTGCTGGGGTCCTGGCTACTGCTGGCCTGCTCCTCCTCCTCCCCCGCTTCCTCCTAGCCTTCCTACCGCCCACGCGCCCCACCCCCCCACCCCTCCCTCAGCACTGGTAGCACTGCTGTAATGTAGGAGCTCCCTGTTGGAAACCCAAACCTGACTGGTTTCTGGGCATACCCAGTTGCCCTGCTGGTACCTTGGCTGCCTACCTCCCACATGTTTTCTTGGCTTGCGTCTTCTGCCTGGCAGGGGGCATCCAAGGCGACCAGGTGGATCCAGCACATGGAGCGGGAGTGTGAGCGAGCTGAGTTGGCAAGTCGCTGGAGCCAGGAAAGCCGCCAGAGGTTAACAACGCACGCTCTGGGCCGCTGCTTCAGGTACGGGAGGAGGCGCTCCAGGAGGCCATGGCAGGTCGCGTATGGGCGGGGTGCGGCGGGGAAGAGGGGGGACTTCACGCTTCCTGGAGGCAGGCACCTCAAGCGTCCTGCTCACGGAAGAGAATGTCCTCCTGTTTTCGCGCATGCGCTCTGGATAGTGACGGCAGCTGTGTGGAGCCAAGATTGGCGCTCCTGGGTGCCTTCGCGTTTTTCTTGGTGGAGGTGCTCAACTGTGCAGTGTTGAAGTGGTTGAGAGTCCCAAGCTTCTATATGTACATACACAGACACTCACACATGCATACGCGCACACACACACACACACACACACACACACACACAAATATGTTACATAGTATTACATATATAACATTTCTCTCTCTCTCTCTCTCTCTCTCTCTCTCTCTATATATATATATATATATATATATATGAATACTCATTTGTCAGATTGCCAGGTGGGAGGGAGCTACCCTCCTCTATTCTGGGTATATACAATTAAAGCCTCTGTGTAGTGACTCTGTTTGCAGGAGCCAAGGTGGAATCTCACGCTAAGACTTCTCTGCAATGAAGGGTATGTCCCTTATTAACATTTAACTGGAGTCTAAATTTTTCCAGACATGTTTACTCCAGTGTTTATGAGTCACTCCTGAAAAATGCAGTCACAAACTTGATTTAATCTCAGTTCTTCCTTCGTGGCAAGTTGGGCTTCCCACTACACTGTCTAGCATATAGTGAGCATTCAATAAATTTCTGTGACTGTTGATAATAAAATTTAATTATACATGAGATGTAAAGGAGCATCTTTTTCAGATTCCATTGATTTCTAATGAAAAGATAATTATCATACAAAATGAATGAAAGTTTATATAGTGTTTTCTTGTTTTTTAGACTCCAGGAAAAAGTGTTAATAGAATTAATAGCAAAAAACTTGATTGAGAGGAAATTTTTTAGGTACTCATAGGAGTAAGCTAGTTTTACAGCTTCAGAAATCCACACTGACACACTAGCAGTTCATACGCTAATCAGAAATAAATTCCAAACTGTTATAGAAGCAGAACTGCAAAAGCTATTAACTTTCTGCAACCATTTCCTATTTGCAAATCAGAGGAATTATTATATATACATATTTAAAAGTTTAAAAAGTACACATAAAATGGTATATTAATGCTCCTATTCCATTATATAATGTATACATATATATGCATGTGTGTGTGTGTGTGTGTGTGTGTGTGTGTGCATGTGTGTGAGTGTATATCATATTGAGGTAGGACAGGAAAAAGATGAAAGATAGGTAGAAATGTGACAAAAAGGAGAAAGAGGAGACTGCAACTTTAATCCAAAAGTCTTGTGCTGAAGTTCCTCAGAACTTTTTCTCTGGAGGCCAGTTTTTCTCCTAGGCCTGTCACTACCAAACTCAAAAAATCTGTGAATCTTAAGTGACTACAAATTCACTCACTTATGAAGATTGCCTTCTATACTGTTAATGTACTAAGACTGTTCTTTTAGAATAGGTTGAACAAAGGATATTGTAATCTTTTTTCTTTTTTTAAAGATAGGCTATTTTAAGAACCTATAATATAGGTACATTTGCAATGTTACCTATGAACCAAGTAGGGGAGACCACATAGACCCAAGGATCCTGAGACCTGCCAGATCACCATAAATTGTCTTGTGTCACCAGGCTGATTCTACCCGCACATACCTCTCTATACCCACCCTCACACGTTTTCTTTAAAAGAAGACTGTGACCCCCAAAACATTGGTTCCCACTCTTCAGATAACTGGTATTCTGCTTTGAGAATGTAGATTTTCACCTCTTACTTTTCCTCTGATAAAACCTGATACATTCTTCCATTCTTCCTGTCTCAAGAGCTTGCAAGATCCAGGTAGAGGTTTCCTCTGCCCAGGGACCTCCTTGAACCCCATTCTGGTACAACACTAATCTGAATTTGTTACATTTTCTATATACAAGTCAAATTCTCTAATTTAAAGTCCACTTTTTCATTTTCCATGCAGTCATAACTTAATTTATAATTTATAAAGAGGATGTTTAATTAAATAACTGATCCATTCTCTATTATAAGACTATCTCCTCTTTTTAATTTGCAGAAATTAACAGAAAGCATAAATGTTTTAAACCTTGGATCATATGAGACACAACAATTTAATAAACTAAATTATTATCTTGCATATCTCTTAGTGAAATAAGAAAAACATAATCTACCACTGCCAAATTTGATCATTCTGATTCATTAGTCACAACAGATTAAATTAGAATCCATTAAATGTGAAGTATTATTGTGATATGCAAAGTTGTCTTTGAAGACGGATGTTCATTGTAACAAATGACTAAGCAGTGGCTCTCTGCTAATTCCTGCCATGTATGCAATGGAAACTTTATTATCATAGCTAGAACTCAAGAGACATTTAGTTTGCTATGCTCTTTCACATTATTAAAATAGGCTCTGTTAGTATGTTCTGCATTTAAGAACACTTGACATACATGAATGCAACTAACTAACATTATCATGAACAGAGAACAGCCAGGAAGGATGAATTTTACTGAGCAGGACTCTACTCGTTTATAATAAACTAATCTTATAAGTAAAAGCTGTATCAAAGAGAAACTAAAATGTCATAACACTATTAAAGCGGAAAATGAGCTTATGGATTGGTGAGTGAGCTCATCAAATTGGACACTTACTATATTGACGAGTTTTCCATTTCTAGCTAGGTTTCTCTTGTCATAAAACAAGTGAATTCCCAATATTATTTAAAGCCGATCACCATTTTATCTTTTTTTTTTATTTGTATTTATGACTTAAGGTATTATTTTAATGAACTTGAATCTTTAAGAACATATTTAATTTTAATATGAAAAATAAAATTGGAATGAATTTAGTTTAACTACTGAAATTTACATTTTATAAAACAACAGAAATGCCTTCCAGAAATGGGAAAGGAGGTGGAGATGGACAAAGGCAGCCTACACAACTTGCTATTTATTCTTGTGATAACACATTTTATACATTTTTTCTATTGGTTTACAATTAGTCCCATTGCAACTGGTGCCATATAAAATCCTGAATTTTTAACACTTTGTACGAAATTGTGTTATAAAAAATCATAACCAGATCCAGATTAGTCATTGAACATCAGTAAATGTTTGGGTTGGACTGAATGATTAATGTCCATCATCTTACTCCTGGAATCATTTTTCTTATAATCATTATTTTGTTGATTCAAAGGGTGTTCAGATTCCGAATCTGCCTCTTACTAGATGTGTGGTCTAGAGAAAGAAAAGTCACTTAATCTGCTCTGTGCTTCAGATTCATCATCAGCAAGTCAGGAAAAATAATGGTACTGATGTTATTTGGGTTAAATTAAATAAAGTATGAATATACTTAGTACAATGCCTATTTCCATTCAATTCTCATAATTTCCTATATGAAGATGATTATGTATGTAACATAAAATATCTACTTGAGTTTAAATTTTCTAACAAGCAAATCGAAACCTTAAAAAATCCAGGACCAATTTTTCTATCATCTGTGATGTGTAATTAGGAAGGCAAAAATTGAAAATTTCACAAATGTTTGAATTAATACTAATTCTTAGTAAACATTTCTATGATCATACCCTTAAGGATTTAGAAAAATATTCTTATTCTTTTCATATGATATAGTGTTTGGGGAATTTGCAGAGAAACAATTGATCAATTTTTAAATGTCTATTATTGACATGAGTCAAAACTTTCAAAATTGGTTATGGTCTCTTTTATACCATTAATGTCAAGTATCTTTTTATTGCAAATATTTGGATTTTTTGGGCTATCCCTTCTCCCCACTGTAAATCCTAAGTCTTCAGGAGTGTATACTTGTAAGAACTGAACGAATTGCTGAGATCCTGTGAAGTCAAATTGATGCATTTCTTTACACTTTAACAGTAATCAGAGACTGGAATATATGTGTCATCCAGATAGTATCACACTGGGGTAGCTATGCTACCTGGGGTATAAGAATCAGAGACTCGAGTAACTACAAATAATTAAAAGATTTTTTTTTCAAGTGGATACTTGGTGATAGTAAAGCAAAACTAAACTGACTTGCCATGATTGTAGTAGAACCAAAAAAAAGCTGAATTTGACTTAAAGGATGGCATGGTATCCAGTGGAGTCAGGCCTCCAGAACTCTTGGACAAAAAGCTTCTTTAGATTTGAAGACCACTGTGGGGAGTAAAATAAGTACTGAAAATGGGAATCTTTACTCCAAAAGTCCACCACTGCCATGACCCTGCTACTGACATTTCTGCTGTTCCTTCTAACCATCCTTCCTCTCCTTTAAACTATCAACTACTTTCTTCTCCTTCAATTCTATTTTCTCCTGACTTCTTTTTATACTTCAGTTATATATTCATAATTTTGGATCATTCACTACAGACATCCTCAAATTTGTAAACTTTTGATGTCTCTTCTCCCTGTCAACTATTTCATTCCCTAGATTTTGAGTTGAGTATAGAATGTGAATCTAGTTTTTTTTTTCATTTTTTAATTTGGTGCCTGGGATCATGAACCAGGGCCTTGTGCATTCTAGATAAGTGCTGTCCCACTGAGCTACAATCCCATGCCCTGAATATAATTTTTTACCTCATGTAAAAATTTTCCTCAAAAAGTTGTGTAAGCTAGTATTAGAAGAAAGAGTTTAATGCTAGAACAACATTTGAATGTTGCAGTCAAAATGATTAACCAGTTTCAGACTCATGGTGAACATGGTACATATCTCTTTTTCCAATTAAATCTATTTGACCCTGACTTTTAGTGTATAGCTATAAGTGTTCTAGCATTATTTTAGTGTCTAGCATTTATTAAGTTGAAATGAAAAATAAAAAGTAAATGGAACAGGAAAGAAAAGAACAGAATAAAAATATTCTAGGATAAGAGAAAGAATATTTACCCCATCTTTTCTATACTTCCATATATTATGATAACTAAATAGTCCTAATTAATAAAAAATTCTTCTTGTAAAAAATTCTAACAAATGTGGAAATAATTATAACATCACAAAACCATCATATTTCAGTCCCTAGTAAAATAACTGATTCTGACATTATCAATAAATGAAACCATTAGTGGAAAGGATGATGGAAAACTTTGAAATGGAGAGGTCAGTTGTTAGTCCTGATCAATCCTAAAGTGAAAACAGGGGACCAACAAGATTAACTATATTAACTGATGTGATAGGGTCTAATATGGAGCCACCAGGAAGAAATATTCTTAAAAAAAAAGAAAGAAAAGAAAAAAGAAAAGAAAGGAAGGAAGAAAAAAACCTGAATGTTAGTTTCTAAAGTTGGTGTTCAACTATAAAAAGTGCTGAATATGCAGGAACAAGGTAAACAAGGAGAGAAAAAGAATAATCCAGAACGTGGCATATTCTAGAGGACAGTGAACATAGCTTCTTTAAGCAGTCAATGAATGGACACAAGAAACGTGAACTGGAACCATTGAGACCTGTGACCCATAATAACCACATGCAATGTGTAGACTTGAGTCCTGATTAAAACAAGTCAAATATAAAGAGGCATTTTTGATGAAAACTGGGGACATTTGTTTACCAAATAGGAAATAGTACCAAGGGGCATTTAACTATGGAACAGGGATTATGCAATAATAATTTTATCATTATCAGTTGTGATGTGATATTGTGATTTGCAAAAAAATTAGCCATGATATTTAGAGATAAATTCTGAAGTATGGAGAAATTAAATAAAATATGTCTTGAGTTTTGTTTAAATATTTCAGAAAAAACAAAAATCAAGAGTATATTTGAAAAAATTGACAAAATTTGATAATTGTTGAATTTAAGATATAAATATATGATGTTCTTTTGTACAGTTCTCTATACTTTTTAGTATGATAAACATTTTTTAACATTTTAATATAAAAATAATTTAGGAAAGCCATAGGGTAAAAAAAAAATCAATAACTTTACTACTCTGAACATTATTTCCAAAACAGAAATAACACGATGCAAATTCCTGATGAAAATAACATACATAACCCTCCCTCACCACAATAAATGAAACACATTACCTTTTAAAATATATATTTTGAAAAGAATATTCTGTTTTTTTCCCATAACCCCATGAAAATAAAAGCAGTATATTTCTTTGCAAAGGGAATAGTAAATCTTTTAAAATTTGTCCATTTTCTACTCAATGCATTGGATACTCCAATATATATATTTAAAGCAGAATGAAAATAAGCTACAATTTCACTGTATGTACACTTTTGAAGGAAGCTGAAAGGAAACCACAGACAGTGCAATGAGCACAGTAAAGGGATAACAGAATAGATGAAATATGTTTGGCTTATATTTTGATAAGGATTATAAAAACAAATTAAAATTGTAATACTTTAAATGAAGTAAGAGTAAAATTTTATGAGTATTTAAGAAGAAATATTATTTCTTTAGGTATATACATTAAAGTGCTCTTATATTATGTATTGAATTGACATCAATGTAAAATGCTTTCCTATATAAGTATACAATTGCTTCCTGCATTTAACACTTAACTATCACATGTAATTAAATCTCTATAATCGCACAAAACTCAACTCAAAATGGATCAAGGTCCTAGGAATTAGACCAGAGATCCTGCACCAAATAGATGAAAATGTAGGCCCAAATCTTCATCATGTTGGCTTAAGACCAGACATCCTTAACATGACTCCCAAAGCACAAAAAATAAAAGAAAGAATCAAAAGATGGGATGGATTCAAACTAAAAAGCTTTTTCTCAGCAAAGAAAACAATAATGTGAAGAGAAAGCCTAGAGAGTGGGAGAAAATATTTACTACATGCACATCAGATAGAGCACTAATCTCCAGAATTTATAAAGAACTCAAAAAACTTTACACCAATAATACAATGAACCCAATCAATAAATGGGCTAAAGAACTGAACAGACATTTCCCAGAGGAAGATATATAAGTAATCAACAGATACATTAAAAAATGTTCAACATCTCTAGTAATTAGATAAATGCAAATCAAAACTACCCTAATATTTCATCTCACTCCAATTAGAATGGGTATTATCAAGAACACAAGCAACCATAGGTGTTGGCAAGAATGTAAGGAAAAACACACTCATGCATTGCTGATGGAGTTGCAAATTGGTGCAGCTACTCTGGAAATCAGTATGGAGATTCCTCAGAAAACCTGAAATGAACCCACCATTTGACCGAGCTATTCCATTCCTGGGTCTGTACCCAAAGGACTTAAAACCAGCAAACTACATTGATGCAGTCACATCAATATTTATAGCAGCTAAATTCACAAATACTAGATTGCAGAACCAACCTAGATGCCCATCAATAAATGAATGGATAGAGAAACTGTGGTATATATACACAATGGAATATTACTCAGTCATAAAGAAGGATAAATTTATGGCATTTGCAGGGAAATGGGTTGAGCTGGAGAATATCATGCTAAGTGAGATAAGCCAATCCCAAAAAACCAAAGGCAGAATGTTTTCTCTGATAGCTTGATAGGTGGATGCTGATATGTAATGGGTAAGGGAGGGCATAAGTGAGGAATGGAGGATCTTTGGATTGCATAGAGGGAAATGAGGGGAGGGGAAGGGTGGGGGAAGAAAAGATTGTGGAATGTGACAAATATCATTACAAATAAGATTACATGAATGGTGTGACTCTACACTGTGTACATCCAGAGAAATAAAATGTTGTGTCCCATTCGTACAACAATAAATCAAAATGCATTTTGTTATCAAGTATAACTAAATAGAACAAACAATAAAAATACTGAAAAAAAATTAAGAAGATCTCTATAACCAAGTATAAGTCCCTAGGTATTTTCTTATATTGATATGGTCCTTCTGATTTATTATCTTAATTAATGTTATATATATATAAATACAGCAACTTTCATTGTTTTGGACTTTCTTCCTTACCACATGCAGTCAATATAGTCAAAGATATTACTTGATTTATCTTCTCTATACTTCATAAACTTTACCCAAATACTCCATCGTCATGTACAAGGCTCTCACATTTTCTCACTTGGTTCCTGCTGTAGTTACTTAGTAACTATCTGCACTAACAAAGACAGTAATAAAGAAAAGAAATAAATTTAACAGCAAAAATAATTAACAAATTTAGTAAAACCAAAAACTGTATTTTTGTCTACAAAGATCAATAAAAATGATGTAGACTGTTGAACAGAATGAGAGAGAAGATATAAAATATCAATATTAAGGATGAGGAGAGAGGAAAGCACTGCAGATTTTATAGACATTAAGAGGATAATAAGAGAATGTCGTGAGCAATTATATGAAAGGAAATTTGAAGACTAAGATGTAGTGAAAATAATTATTTAAAAGACATTAATTCCAAAATCTTAATGAAGAACAAATGAATAATCTGATTATACTTGCATTTAATAAGGAAATTGGGGTTTAAGTCTAAAAAATCTCCATAAAGAAAATTTCAGGCCCAGATGACTTTCCTGGTAAATCGTTACAAAAACACTCAAGAACAGATTTCCAGTATTCTAAATACTCTTCTGGAAAATCAAAAAGAAGACAATACTTTCTAACTCCTTACATAAACCATAATTATATTGATATAAACACCATAAAAAGACATTATAATGGGCTGGGGAGATAGCTCAGTTTGTAGAGTGCTTCCCCTGTAAGCACAAGGCCCTGGGTTCGATCCCCAGCACCACACACACACACACACAAAAAGACATTATAAGAAAAGATGGGAGTATATCTTATGGGTGGAGCCATTCCTTAGCATGTGTGAGGCCCTGGCTGGATACCAAGCAGGGGATATAAAGAGAAACACATGCACTAATATCCTCATGAACACAGAAGCAAAAGTTGTATCTATTATAACAAGACTATGGGAAATATGCTCCAGAAATATAATCTCAATTGAAATTTAAAATCATTAAATACAATTCATCATACTAGAAGACTTAAAGAGAAAAATTTTACAATTATTCTAAGTTGAAATGATGTTTGACCAAGTAAAATAACTATTCATAATAAAAGTTCTCAGAATAATAGGAATAGGACCAAACTTCATTAGTTTGATGAAGAATTATGTGTGAAAATCCCTCAGTTAACAAAATATTTAATAGTGAATGATACCATGCTTTCCCATAAGATTGGAAATTCAGCAAGGATATCTTATCTGCTCTTACTAGTTTTATTCAATATTGTACTAGAGATGTTATTGTACTAGAGGAATAAGGCAAGAAAAATAACAAACAACATCCAGATTGGAAAGAAATGAATTGGGCTATCTTTATTGTTGACAAGAACATTGTTAGAAATCTACAAAAAGAAGTAAATTTAGAAAGACTGACAATGCAAGAGAAATATATAAGAATAATTTTATTTTATCAACAAAGGAATTGAAAAAAAAACCATTTTCATTAACAATGAAGATATAATATACTTAGAAACAAATTTGGAAAAAGATATGCAAAACTGTTCACTAATAATGACAAATATTGCCTTGAGAAATTAAGATTTTAATAAATGGAGATATATGTGATGCTTATGGACAATAAGAATAGATATATTTATGGTTTTGATTGTTTCCAAATTGATTCATATCTTCAACATAATTACAATCAAAAGTTCACCAGACATTTTTTCTTTTAGAAATTGACAAACCAAATTTAAGTGGAATTGCAAAGGAGCTAGAATAATGAAACAGCTTTTTAAAATACAAAGTTAATGAACTTACAATATCTGGGGACATATCATTAAAACCCACCTTTACCAAGAAGTGTGGTATTAATGTAGTGATGATAAACAGTATCAACAGAAAAGAATGGAAAGAACAGAATTAGACTCTTTGTATATAAGTCAACTCTTTTTGACAAAGGTGTCAAATCAATTCAATTAAGAAAGGATAATTTTTCAACAAGTTGATCTGAAAAATTGAGTTAAAAATATGCAAGTAAATCAATGAAACCTAACATCTCTTGTCACACATATGCAAAAAATTAACTGGAAATGAACAAGAGAACTCAACGTGAGATATCTAGGATAAAACTGTGATGTTGCAAGTTGATTCTGGGTGTTGCTAGAATTTCTTAAATAGAATATGGAAAATTCAAACTACAAAGAATCCTGTTAATAAATTTGATTTCTCAATTGAAATTTTTCTAAAACACACAGAAACTTGTTCTTTAGAGATACTAATTAAAAATGGAAAAGAAAGTTATAAAGGAGAAGAAAATATTATAATATTTTTATCTGACAATAGACCTTCATTAGGATATATAAATCAGCAAACTATACAATACCAAGTGAACACTTCCAATTTGGAAATGGGAAAATGATGTGAACAGAAATCATCAAAAATATGAATTGCAAATAAACACATGAAAAGAAGGTCAATTACATTAGGATTCAGGAAATGACAAATTAAAAACCATGATGAGATACTACTATATACCTTTTTAAAAGGGTAAAATTAGAAGACTAATAGTACCAAGTGTTAGAAAGGTACAATCACTTTGGAAAGCACCTAGGCGGTTTTTAGAATATTAAGTACATACCTGCAAAATAAGTAAACAGAAATGAAATAATATGTTATAGGAGACGTGTATACCAATACCCACAACAACTTAATCTTAAAAAAATCCAAACAATGATTAATAGGTGAATGGATAATATATTGTGGTATACAATGGAATATTACTCAGAAGAAAAACTCAAAACAACATGAATGAATCTTGAAATAGATAAAATGAGGTAAAGAAGCAGATCTTAGAGTGCATAGAGTATATGATTATATTTGTATAATAATGAACTTTCCAAATGAATTCATAACATCCGAAAACAAATCAGTGATTGCCTGGGGATAGTGGGGTGGTGGATGGAATAGATTGAAAAAGGCATGTGGGAACTTTTTGAAGAGATAGATTTCTTCATTATCTCAATTGTGGTTATGGTTTTGTGGCTAAATTCATGTATCCAAAACTAATCAAATTACATGCTTTAAAATGTGCAGTTTTATTATATTTAATAGTATCTCAATGAACCTGTTAGGGAGAGAGAACCCTATATCTAAATCTGAAAATATTCTGCTTAATATTTTTCAGTTTCAGTAAAATTTGTATAATCCTCTAGAAAGCAGCCTCATAAAAATAATGTTTAAAATTGAGAGAATATTACTCAAAGAGTGAATTGATTAATAAATCAATGGAGTAGGAACAAAGAAAACACATAAGGATTTTACTTTGTTTATTCAATAAGTATATATTCCTGGATATATACAGTGATCAAAATAGAAGAGATCTTTTACTTCATGTTTACACCATACAATTACTATAAACTTATTATATAATTTTTACTTGCAAAAGCTTACAATTATTTCTCAGTCATAAAAGGAATAAAAACTGCATTTAATAAATTATTTATATCGATAATCCTAGATTATACAGAAGATTTTTAAAAGTCCTGTATTTTATTTTGTCCATATCTTCCAAAATAAAACCCAAACCTGTTTTAGCTTGACACATCTTTCACAAATTGATTTGTGCCCTCATGTGCTAGAATACATAGGGCACATGAGAGACTTTTCATTAATATTGCAGTCTTCAATGCCACTGCCAATCCAGACGTATGGTCTGTATTTCTTACTTTGAAACACAGTCCAAGTAGCCAATTGGATGAGTAATGAAGCTTGATGTGCTGATGCATCATGTAAATAAAGCAGATGTTAACTAAAATCTCATCAAATTATACAAATGCAACATGGGTCACATGGGTCACCACATGTCAATATCCAGTTGAGTTCGCCATAAGGCATTGATTAAAATGAGTAAGAAACAAAATTGATCTCAGTTAAGCCAAAAGCCTTTAGAATATCAAAATCTGAGCAAATGCAATCATATCAATTTTATATTTTATGTTATATAACTTTTACATCATGATTGAATCAAATATAGTCATAATATAATCAAAAACCTTAATTCTCAGAAAATGTTTTTATGTTATTGGTCTCCCAATCTTTAGAACAACCTACTGTTCCTCAAGAAAAATCCAAAGAGTGAATGGAGAAAGTAAATCTATTCCAAGAAACTAGTAGACATCCAGTAGACAAAGTACTTCCCAGGACCCATGATGTGAGAAGGACATTCCGTGAATTAAGAGAGGTCACCCGTTCAAAAGAGTCGAATAAAAGAGTGAGGTTTCTACAGGTGGTGATCAGGAGACATTATGCCTAGCAGGAAGCAAACATGGGTACAAGGATTGGGTCTGGGAAAAAGAGTGGGGGAAAAGTGAAAAGGCAAGTGGGAAGCTACCGTGGTTGCATAGAGAAGATAGGACTATTTCCTCCACAGTTAGGAGGAAACTGAAGCAGGTGGCGATGGATAACTGAGAAGCAGAAAGGGTGAAAATTGGAATATTTAATTTTTCCTGTAACTGAAATTATAATTGGATCCATTAATATTTTAACTCTATAAAACCAGTTCTCTGTGGAGCTACTTCATGGTTTGCCTATTTCTGCTCTCCTTGCTGCTCACATCATTTCATGTCTTACCAATAGGTTAGATACCTACTCCAGTTAACACAACTGGTAGTGCCTGGTTTGCAGTCTGTTACTTTTTACCCTCAACATTAAATGCAATTGGATCTTGGAAATTATCTAGTAATATGTCTTTATCTCACACAGAAAAAAACCAAGACCCAGGAAAATTAGACAATCTGCCCAAGATCTCACAGGCAGTGTCATTTTGAGGTCATGATTATTTCAAAGAATAGAAGAATGGTCATGAATTTAACCCATCTACCCTATCTTGAGTAATAGAACCACAGGATGTAATTTGCAAAAGTGGACTTGTTCTACTAAATATTGCACTAACTTTATTATATCCAATATGCACAACTACTTTGAAAACATCTTTTGACCAAATCTTTACTATTAAAAAACGACAATGGAGGGACTGGGGAGATAGCTCAGTTGGTAGAGTGCTTGCCCTATAAGCACAAGACCCTGGGTTAGATCCCCATCACCCAAAAAAAAAAAAAAAAAAGACAATGAATATGTTTAATACTAGCTCTTTAACATTCTTTTTAGTTTGGGGATCAGTGTACTTTTTATTTATCTTTGGAAACAAAGGAATGGTTATAAAAAGAACCAGAGAAAAGAGGGAACTTTTCTAGATGAAATAAAAATAAAGTCTTGAGAAATATTTGAACCTATGTCCAAACAGCCATACTCTACAGGGTTAAAACTGAAAAATTCATAGTATTGCTGAATTGATAAATACTGTTTTCTGAAGCTTAATTTTAGAAAAGTTTGTCACTGACATCAAAATATAGGCTGTGCTTAAAATGTACATTTTAAAACTTTACTGGAATGAAACCTATTCATTTTTAAAACAGAGTACTTACTGATTCAGCACAGGTGTGTAGGCAGTTTTATCCTCATCAATGGTAGTGACCATCAATGTAATCAGTTGGGGCCAAAAATCCACATTCTTGGTGGTTGGCCTCTGATCTTCCCGAGGAATGTCCTGTTTCTTATTCAGCTCACAAGGCACACAATATGCAAAAGAAAAGGTTAAATGGGATGACTTCAGTTAGATATCACTGTCAAATAGGGGGATCAGATAAAAATGTTATGAGAAACTCTTACCTCATCTGAGACAAAGCTAGTAAACTCAGGTTTCCTTTCTTCATTTGAATGGCATCTCACAGGATAAATTCAGAAAGGCCAGGCCCGTATTTCTAATCACTACTTTGTTTTGGTTTACCTTCCAGTGCTTTTTTATTTGGTTCTAGAATAAATGTTTCTTTTTCCTCTAACTACTGAAGTTTATGCTCATAGAAATTATTGCAGAAATTAACCCCTCGATATGACTTTTTTCACAAATAGAGATTGAACTTCATGTATGTAAAGTTGTGTGTGTTTGTGTGTGTGTGTGTGTGTGTGTATGTGTGCGTGTGTAACTTATCATGCACAGATGTTTTATCCAAGGTCACAGAGTGTGCAGAATTCAAAACTGCCTGGTTACAAAATCATACTGCAAAATTCTACAATGTATACCTATTACATGAATATCTGGAATTTCCCCAGTATGCCCACAAATTTATCCAGTTAACTAAAATTTGGTAAATCTATCCTTTTCTTTTTTCCTATTCATCTAAATAATCTTTGAATGTTCAATTTACTCTACTTCCAGAATTCTTTAACTCTCACCTCTAGAAAGTACAGTGTTGCCTGGCATGATCAGAATTTACTTCAACCTATACACTTCCTTTCAACATACAGAAAAATTATTCTGGTTATTTATTTTGTTGGGTATTCTTACAGCATTTTTTCACATTTACTGTTAAAATTTGGTGAAAAATATAGGCAGAAATAATTTCTACTCAAGTATGCAAATAAGTGGGAAGCATATGGCTTATATGACGATTTTTGCTAAATCATCTATAAGCTTATAGGTCTAAGACATCTGAAAACTTCAATTTGTGGCTAAGAAAACACAGACTCTGATGAAAATGGTATATTCAGTTTTGTATGGCCCAAACTATTGTCTTGTTTAAGTGCCATGTCTTTTGTCATGACTAGATCAATCACCTATGTTGAATGACTATATATGTATATCTTCCAATGTCAGCTAAAACATATACCTGGGAAAATCTTCACCCTATTATTATTCTCACTTAAGTTAAAATATTGCCCCATAGTGCATTCACTTAATACTACAGACCTGTAAACACAGATTAGAATGTACTTTTAGGGACACATATTTCCCTAGGGCACTTCCAAAAACTATTTATTTTATGTTGAAAACAAATGATGTTAAAATTTGCAGAGCTAAATTAAAATGTTCAAAAAAATTAGTTGTTGACATAAATTACTTCAAATGGCCTAAATGTACTATAAGAAATCTTCAGAATATTAAGAACTTTGCTTATATCTTATCCCTGAGAACCACTTGAAACTCCTTGGCAGGATTCCTCCTTCAATTCCTAAGGTATATCAGGTTCTATCAGTGCATCTTCAGGAAGAACAAGGCAAGTTTGTAAATACCCAGCTTGTCCAACTTTTAAGTTAGATTTTTTAAATCAAAATTTATCTTTATTTTGTGAACATAACTTTATTATTGCCACAATGATGTAATTATTGACTCATTATATTAAACCCAAAATATCTCTCTCACTCACCTGCTCACTGTCTCTCTCACTGTCTACTATTGCTCTCTCTCTCTCTGAAGCATTTAGAAATTTGGACAACCTGGTGAGTTGTGAAGGCTGTAAATAAAATTAGTTCTGATGACCACAGTGGGCTATATTAGGATATTAATCACCATGATGAGTACATGGCCAAATAACATGTCTTACATATTTTAAGTAATATGATTAAATAAAAGGAAATTATTATAAATGATATGTCTAACATCATACCACTTATCATCTAAAGCAAAGACTGATATGGAAAAGGGTAGAGACAGCGTAATTGAATATGCATTAATTCTGAATCCCCTTAGGTGTCACATATTGTACTTCCATTGCTCTTTTCTATGACACCAGAGGATTATTAATGCTGCAATATTTTGCATTAAATTCCATATATATTGCATCAGAATAAACCAAACTGGATGCTGAATCATTAATTTTATACACAGCACACTCAGCAGCATAAATCATGCTTTCTCCACTTTAAGAGACTTCATGTTTAAAATCAGGTGTATTGTGATATTTACTGAGTTTCTTAAGAATTAAATTTTCTAAGTAACTTATTAATATAGCCTATAAACCTATTAGATATTTCACCTTATCATTGGAAAAATTAAGGTAATGGATGATAAGAAAACTTAGGAAACATAATAAGTGTATTCTTATTTACTGAAATTCCTCTGTATTAATATTTATCATAAAAAGATATGTACCCATTATAGACTCTTTAATTACAACAAAATTTTATAACATGTTCATAAAATATAGTTTATTAGATCAATTGAAGTTAAGGTGATTATTATAATAGTGGCTAAAATTATTTTATTGAAGGAGTATTATGATAAGAGATTTGAAAGAAAGTCTGTGAGGGTGCAATGGGGAGATAATTTTTTGAAGCAGAATGTTGCTAGGGTCTAGAATTGGCTGAAAAGGCTTCCAATGGTTGTTCACAAAGGATAGTTTACTACTGAAAAGTATATGCAGACAAGGTGATAAGATGTACACTACACTTTCATGACACCAAATATGAAAATATAAGCATATCCCATCAAGAGAAGATCAATATAGAGAATCATGACATGCAGAAAAAAAGGAATGAAGTAACAGATGACATTTTCATCTTAATGGGTCTTAATGCAATACTATGAAAATTGATATAAAATATTTCTATGGAATTTCACAGATTTGTTCAATGAGCATATAATTTTGAAATACCTCCTCTCAGGAGTTGATTGGAAAATGATCAAGGGGAGAGAAATGCAAAGATGCATAATTTAAATGCAAAGCACATGCCAGTTGTGTATTTGAAGAATTACTAGGAAGATGCATAAAAACAGCCTTTGAAAAAGTGTGTTTCTCTAACATTAGTTCTATTGGATGCTAGTATTTCTCTCTCTCTCTCTTCCATAAACAAACACACACACACACACACACACACACACACACACACACGCGAACACATACATAGTCCATGCTCAAATGACTTAAGAAAACATTTGCTTAAATGAAGTTAGTTATTTCCAGACTTCCTGAAGCCTTCAATATGCTAACATGCATTGCATTTCTCTATTTGCTTTGTATAATCATTCCTGGTAAAACCTGTTAACACAGATTGCTAGTCTCCATCCCACTCCCAGAATTCTTGATTCAGAATGATGAAGTCTGATCATCTGCATGTATAATGACTTTCAAGTAATGCCCATGCTGCTGGTCCAGGAATGGATTCAAGAATTACTTCTCAAAGAGCTAATATTAGAACATTATTTCTCAAATGTATATGAATTTGGTAAGATCTTCCACTCTTACCTATTCCTCTCTTTATCTTGCAAAACTTTCCACAAAATAAGTTCCTTCATTTTCTCCCTGCCCGCCCATTATGGATTACCATCCACATACCAGAGAAAGTATTCCTCTGAAAATACTTTGGAAAATGAAAGACAGAAAAAAATCTTGGGTCAAATGTTAAAGGAACTTGTGTCATATCAAACAGGCTTCATTTTAACCAAACTTGATAGGGACCATTAAACATGGGAGTACTTGGGTGCATTTGTGTTTTATATGTCATGGCAGTAGCAGAAGTTTAATGGAAGGGAAGGGAAACATTTTGAAAAGAGTTAATAAATAAAATTGGGAGAAGAAGTTGACTTGTTGATAAGAAAAAAGAGAGAAATGGAGGAATCAAGTGGAGCCATCCAAAAGGTAATTAGGTAAGCAAGTCTGAAGTTTCAAAAGCATTCTGAACTGTAGAAAGAATTCCAAGAGTAATGCATGATACAGCTGAAATAATGGAGTAAAAAAGATTACTCAAAGAGAGGGAGAAGAACACAAGCGTGGAAAAAACCTTGGGGAAAAATCTAAAACAGAACAAAATTTTATAAAGAGATGAAGAAGTGATGGAGAAAGTCTTCTGTTGAGATAGAAGGGAACATGACTCAAGAGTATAGGTAGGAGGATTAACTTCAAGAGTAAATGAAGAAGCTGGCAGATGACAGAGCCATGAAGGCAAATATTGTTGATGGTCAGGAAGAACAGCTAGGTCTTCCATCTGAAGAGAAGAGGTGCTAAGACATGGTTCTGGAGGTGTAGAACCTGACAGGAATAAGAGTTAGTCTTGTTTTGGACCCATAGTGGCCCTGCTAGCTATCTTGCCAGCTCTAGTGAACTTACAATGATACTACTCTGGACCATCATGGATTTTCTTCAGTACTGGATCTAGAAACCAAGGAACAGAGTGTTGGGGTTGGTATGGTAGTGCACAATGAAAGCAGAAAAGGGGAATGAGGTGAAGGGAGGAAGATAGGAATTGGAAAGAAGATGGAGAAACAGATTCAGAGGTGAGTAAGGCATGAGAAGGGTATAAAGGGCAGGTGGGCAGGTGAGCAAGTGGTTGTAGTCAGCAGGTCAGGTGGGCAGGTGGTTGTACTCAGCAGGTCATTTGTGTTTATGCATTTAATCCATGAGTGGGAGGCAAGGAGAGGTTAGATGAAGGACTGTAGAGTTAGATCTAGGAGAGCAGAGGGAAGTGACCCTCGAAGTAAGATAAATCTATAATGTCTCTGAACAGCATTTACAGAATGTGTGTGTGTGTGTGTGTTTAGGTGACTGCTGCCATGTGCATAATGAGATGGGTTTAGGAAGCAACAATGAAATGTCCTGACAATAAGGTTCATTGATGCAAACAATTTGAAAAGTCAGCATGGCATGGATACAAAGGAAATACAATGAGGTAATAGCTGAACATGAACATTTAGAAATAAATTAACTTTAAAATATAATAAAATATGGCAAGATAAATCAATATTAAACCATGAACTATACAGCTCTGTATGTAATGTGTTTGTAACTTCCTCGGACCCTGAGTTGGTGGTTTACCTCCTCATACTTCTGAGATAAAGAAATCTTAGCTCTAGAATTTCAAAGGTTAGAGAAAAGGAAATTTGTCACTGCTTTAAGAGGCAAACGGGTTGGACCCACCCCGGCCGGCGGCGGCCCTGAGGGGCAGTTGGGGATACTAGCGGAAAGACGCGGAGGACTGGACTGGCCGGCAGGGGAGGCGGGCTGCGCGCTGCCTGCAGGGCTGTAGAACGTGCGCCAGGGCGTAGGTAGCACGGCAAGTCTCTAGGGCAGGGCCAGGGCTCAGGGAGCTGGTATCCAGACCTCCCATCAGGGCTCCAGGACCTGCCGCTGCGCACCCGGGCACAGTACAACTTCAGGTCGGAGAACCCCGGCGGTTTCGAGCCCCTGCCCGCCGCGCCGCCCGCCTCCTTTTAGCCGCCGCCCAACGCCTTCCTGCAGCTGTTGCAGTCGCTGCAGGCGCCGCTGCCTAGCACCTTCCGGCCGCCCCGCGCGTGCTTTCCGTATGGCGGGGGCGCCCTGCAGCCGTCGCGTCAGCAGCTCTACGGAGGCTATCAGGCCAGCCAGGGCAGCGACGATGACTGGGACGACGAGTGGGACGACAGCTCCACGGTGGCCGATGAACCTGGCGCACTGGGCAGCGGCGCCTACCTGGGCCTTGATGGCTCGTCGGCAGTGGGCGGTGGCGCCGCTGGCCGCTACCGCTTGTCCAAGTGCTCCGACTTGTCCCTGGGCTCCCACTGTGGATCTGTACCTCCACAGCATCACCCGTCGGGGGCCAAGAGCTCGGCCCCGGTGACCCTCAACCTCACCCGCTTCTCCACTTTTGTCATATCGGGTGGGAGGCCTTCGTGTTGGGCGAGGCATCAGGCTCCATGAAGGATAGGGACAAACTATGCGTGGTGCTACGGCCCTATGGCCCTGAGTGGCAGGAGAACCCTTACCCCTTCCAGTGCACTATCGACGACCCCACCAAGCAGACTAAGTTTCAAAGGTATGAAGAGCTATATTTCCTACAAGCTGGTACCCACGCACATGCAGGTGCCAATGCACAGGCACTACAAGCACTTTGGCTCTATGTGCACCTGGCTGAGAAGTTCCATCATCTCTGTGCCCCACTTGCCGAGAAGCAGGCCACTGGCCCCTTCGAAGAGGACTTCATCTCCAAGTGCAAGAAAGACCTGATCTGCTGGGTGAACCACATGGCCAGCCACCGAGTGCTGGCACAGTGTGACGTCTTCCAGCACTTCTTGACCTGCCCCAGTAGCACAGATGAGAAGGCCTGGAAACAGGGCAAGAGGAAGGCTGAGAAGGACGAGATGGTGGGCACCAATTTCTTCATGACTCTGAGCACACCACCCGCACGCAGCCGCTCTTGACCTGCAGGAGGTGGAGAGCAAGATAGATGGCTTCAAGTGCTTCCCCAAGAAGATGGATGACAGCACACTGCAGCTCAACCACACTGCCAACAAGTTCCCACGCAAGCAGGTGACGGGCTTCAAGAAGGAGTATCAGAAGGTGGGCCAATCTTTCCGTGGCCTCAGTCAGGCCTTTGAGCTGGACCAGCAGCCTTTCTCAACAGGCCTAAATCAGGCCATTGCCTTCACTGGAGATGCCTATGACGCCATTTGCGAGCTCTTTGCCGAGCAGCCCAGGCAGGACCTGGACCCAGTCATGGACCTGTTAGTGCTGTATCAAGGGCACCTGGCCAACTTCCCGGATATCATCCACGTTCAGAAAGGAGCTCTTACCAAAGTAAAGGAGAGTAGGGGACACATGGAAGAAGGGAAGATGGAGGTCCAAAAGGCTGATGGCATTCAGGATCGCTGGAACACTATTTCTTTTGCCACATTGGCTGAAATTGACCACTTCCATTCGAGTAAGAGACTTTAAATCAGAGATGCAGCATTTCTTACAACAACAAGAAATATTTTTTCAAAAAGTGACCCAGAATTTGGAAGAAGCTCTTCACAAATATGATAGTGTTTAATGACTGGACATTGGATTGTGAACTTTTTCAGTTCAAGAATAAGTTCTGCAGCAGAATAAAAACTGCTCTCAAAGAGCTATTGCCAACTATCAGTGGTGGTACAAGGATGGTTTTGTGTTCAACTGAAAGCCAGCTGAATATATAATTATGTAGGAGAGAAATCTTTAATATGGCTATATCATAGAAACAGTACCACACATTGTAACTAAATTATACTATGTATGCCTACACTACCATTGTAACTTTTGGAATAATGATTATAATATTTGCCTTATTGCTTTTTGAAGTATGGGTATTTTAGTGCATACTTTGTAGACCTCAAAACCCATGAAGGGTCTCAAAGAAGCCGGCTGGATAAAAGCCTGCTGTGGATGCCTTTTCACTGTCAGATTGGGATCACCTAAATTCAACCTGTTCTCTGTTTACAAACTCCAATTAGAGCAGTTATGCAACTTTGTGCCTTTAGACTCTTGGTTTTCATTTTGTGTCCCCACCCCCACCCCCACCCAAAGGAAGCCACAACTTTTCTGCCATTCATCAATTGAAGGACATCTAGGTTGCTTCCACAATCTGGCTATTGTGAATTGAGCAGCAATGAACAGTGATGTGGCTGTATCTCTGTAGTATGCTGATTTTAAGTCCTTTGGGTATAGGCCAAGGAGTGGGATAGCTGGGTCAAATTGTGGTTCCATTCCAAGCTTTCTGAGTCATCTCCATACTGCTTTCCAGAGTGGCTGCACTAATTTGCAACCCCACCAGAAATGTATGAGTATACCTTTTTCCCCCACATCCTTGCCAACACCTATTGTTGCTTGTGTTCTTAATAATCGCCATTCTAATTGGGGTGAGATGGAATCTTAGTGTAGTTTTGATTTGCATTTCTCTTATTACTAGAGATGTTGAACATTTTTTCATATATCTGTTGATTGCTTGTACATCTTCTTCTGTGAAGTATCTGTTCATTTCCTTAGCCCAAAATATGACTATATTTTCTATCAAACTTCAGTAATCTTTAACTCTAGAAGAAGGAAGATAGAGTGAATAGGCACTAAAGAACATTTAAGTTTTCAATGTCTGGTTTCCTGACCTTGTATGACCTTGAATGTGCCACTCAGTCTTAGTTCCTTTATCTGCAGTGCACAGAAATTACAGTAGGAGTTTTTGGTAGGCTTTTTACCCGGAGTGTAATTAAAGAACAAAGAAAAGAGGTACAATGCTGTGGGTGAAGCTAAAAGTTGTTGGCAAAAGTTGAGAAGGGTGAGGGAAGAAAATGTTTGCATTTAATTATTGTGTTGGTATTTTCTCTTCTTTTCTTGTCTGTGTACAGTCCCCTTGATTTACTACAGATTCAAGATCCTGGAATCTAGTCTGTCTATCTTTTTCTGAGTGGAAAAAGAGGTGTTGTATACCTGGTGTGATACCAAGGTGCTCACATAAAGTTATACATCTTGATTATTCTTCTTCCTCTTCCACTATTTGTCTGCTAGGTAGAAGCCTCCAAAAGCACTTTCGTACCCTGTGTTTTTGGTCTTCTGTTCACCCTTCATACTGAAAGCAGATTCATATCACTATGCTTAAGTATAATTAAACCATTGAGCTTTAGACTTCTAGAATTTCAAAGATAAGTAATTTTCACATGATTACTCTAGAAGCCATCTTACCATTTTGATGACTTTCTTTTTGGTGGAAGTCTGTGAAGAACTGAAAACTGAATTCCCTGGGTCATCCCATTGTGTCTATGCCTGGCAATTTATAGTGCCCCAAACTGAGCAGAATGAAACCAACAGTAGTTGGGAGAAGCAGATAAAACAGTTATGGTGATATGAACAATAAAATTAAATAATTTAGTGGGAGACTTTGGGATAAGAGGGAACTGAAGATAAAACAGTGACAATAATTAAGAATGCTCTAAAACTGGGGGAAAATCAAATGGAAACAAATTTAGAACTAGATCCTGTTTGTACCTGTAACTCTCAAACTACAAATGAGTGCTCTGTAATTCTGGCAGTCAGGAGCATAAGGAGTGCTTAGAGATTTCACATAAGCATGGATAACTTCGTTCAATGAAAGATTTCTTTCTCAAGCAAGATATATAACTCCAAGAAAAAATTATCTTAGTGTTATTAGTGTGGAGGAATAGTTTCCATCTGGGTCTATAAACCTTATAACTAGGTCTTGGAAATGAGGCTAAAAAGTAAGAAATGAAGGCTATATATTTTTAAATATAGTCTACATGTTTTGTTATCAGTTAAGAAAAATAGGTGGAAATTAAGGCAATCCTCAATTTTCTTATCTTTAAAATGAAGATAATATTTGGCATTAATATTTGGAAATAAATGAAGACCATCCAAACGGGAACAAAGTAATTTTTTTCCATTTTCATTCAGTTCTTGCTATAGCAAGTCAATTAGCTACATCACTTTCCTTTGGCAAAGACTCAATGGCAGAGAGGAAGTAGCAAAGTCTCAAAGTAACAAACAGGGAAGGCTTCAGGTATATCATTATATTAGTCATTGTTCTCTAGAGGGAAAGAATCAACAGGAAGTATGATCATAAAAAGGGAATTTATTAGATTGGCTTACACAGCAAGAAGCTAGATAGTTCGCAAAGGCCATGGACTATCTCGCTGAAGCTGGTGTACTGGAAGAACAAGCAGCTGCACAGTCCAAGATGCAGAAGCCCCAGAACAAGAAAGATCAACAGTGCTACCCTAGTCTTAGATGAAGACTTCTGGAAACTACCTGGAGAATCACCGGCAGAGTCCACTTTGGAAGAGTGAAGAAGTGAGAGTCCAATATCCTCAGATGACCCAAGAACCCATTCAGGAGCTCGCATCTGCATCTCCTTCCTTGTTTTTCCATCTTTTATTCCATCCTATTGGGCAGTGCTGCTCATGCTTAGGGAGGGTCTCCACTTCAGTTCACTATCCCACCTTCCAATCATTCCTAGACACACCCTCATGGACACACCCAGAAGCCTCTTAATCATAGGCATATCTTAATCCAATCAAGTTGACAATTCAAATTAACCATTAAAACCATGATTAGAAGCTGTAGGCATAGGGAAGCTGGAATTCAGTTAAACAGAAGTACACTCTGTGATTGGTTTGGAGAGCATATTGGGTTTTCTCTGGCTGATCCTGAGTTGGAAGTGAGGACAAAATACAAGGAACTGGAAGCCATTAACCAAGTTCTGACCAATCTGGGTCAATTATATCAGCTGTCATTTGTCTTTTTAGAATGATCTCTGTAGATTGTGAGTCAGAATTCTGTCATATATGGTCTCTTCAAGGATAACCTAGTGTGTGTGTGTGTGTGTGTGTGTGTGTGTGTGTGTGTACGTATTGAACTTGGAATTTGTTGAAAAGATGCCTGTTGCTGGTTTTGGAGGTAAGAGAATTATGATTGGGCAATAAGGGGAAAGTTGCAATCTCTGGAAGACTGAAGCAGGAAGGCAATTCCTCTGATGTCAGGAATGTCCCCCAGAATGCCTTGAAGTAGTAAAGGGCACTTGGAGAAATTCTCTCCCTCAATCCTGTCTAAATGTAGACTAGGATAAATACTCTCCCTTTTCCTCACTGACAAACTGTTCATATCAATGTTTCCAAGGATATTAAATCTCCTGAGAGTCTGAAACTTTTTTTGCCTCTTTTTTTTGTTTTCTTTTGGAAGGGCATGATAGTTTATTTTTAAAAATTGTACCACACTGATCATGATGACCAGCATACACATGATAAAGGCTTTTCTCTTGGGTATCAACAATGCAGTATTTTTGTATACTGAAATGTTTCAATAGGACCAAGAACATTAAGAAAATAAAGGTCTTAGATGAAAATGGACACTAATAACGCTGGTATCCTAACTCACAGAATTAATTTAAACCCCCTATGAATCAGTGACATAATGTTATCTAGTTATGAAGAACAAAAGTTCTCTTAGAAGTAGGCAGCATGAACTTACACTTTTTGTATTAATCTTTAGTTTTTATAATTTAAGCTATGTCCACCCTGGCTAAAGCACAATCATAGAAAGATAGCTCAGATAACTTCCATGCTAACATTGCACAAGTTTAGTGATTTTACATAAAAATAAAAAAATCAAACCACCACCAAAATAAAGAGGAAAATAAATGTGACTTTCAAATCATTTGAAAAGCATAGAGCTTATTTGTCCAATACAGACTCAAATGCTATAACTTCCAAACTTCTGCAATAAAATTAATTTATATATATTTATATATGGTTTTTGCTTATAAGAATTGTATTTTTCAATCAACAAGAGAAAGTTACTGTTTAGAGAACAACGTATTTGGTGGCATTTCCACATATCTGTAGTAGACAAAGTCACATGATGTTAAATCTGGCTCTAAGTATTCTAAGGTACAAAATTTTGACCGTAGATCAAAATTATGATAATCTGATCTTAAAAATCCAACCCATATGAGACTACTTTTGAGACTAAATGTGTTGTTGAGTAACTATTCCATTAACCTTTTCTTCTTATGCCTTTCTGCAAACCGACTTCTTTAAAAATCATGTGACTCAACACTATTTCATACTGATTTCTTTACTTCCACGTTACCCTTTCAGTACTGGGATTTCTGAAGCAACATTAAGTCTGATTTCATAAAAACAGTAGATACTTTAAGCTTTCAGTGACAGTTTTAAAATCTGTAAACTCAAGAATCACATTATTTAGCTCAGCAACTATAAAAACATTTGAGATTCTGGCATTTCCAACCAGAATCTCTTTGTGCTTTTTAAATTAAGTTGCTTTTGAATCTTTTTGGTATTTATTGGCCATTTATATTTTCCTTATACTAAAATACATTTAAAATAGATTTTAAGGTTAAATGTCTGGGGGTGGGAGGCTTTAATCAATACTTTCTTTTTTTTGAGCACAGTATAAATCAGTAATTTTTTTCCTTCAGTATTGGAACAGTAGAAATTATTTCTTGTCCCTCCTTAGATCAACCAACCAACACCACTTTTATCATGTATAACTTTGAAATTTACAGACATCCCTGAAAACTTTTTGATTAAGTAAATGAGTGAATCACAGTGGAGTCTCAATCAGTTAACAGTGTAGATCCATTTAAAAACAAACAAACAAAAAAAACTGAGTATTAAAATCTTCAAGCTAAAAAAAAAAAAAGGAAGAAAACCCTGAAACCAAGTGTGTGTTATCACTGATTTTGTACTTTTCTCCCCTGATTGATCAGACTCCTCCTTCTCCACATTATAAGATGTGTTTGCCGAAATCCTCACGCCCAGTTTTCAGGACACTTGTGTGAAGAGGCTGCCACTGTGGCATCTAAGGGAATATAGTGCACCATCTCTTCCCTAACAGACTTCATATCCAGAGATGAGCATTGAGTCTCACTCTTCACGTGTTCACCAGCACCTTATCAGGAGACAACACTTGCTCTACAGACTGATGACAACTGATCCTCTCACTCCACCCTGCCCCCACCAATATGAGGTTATAACCTGTTTGTCATCATGTACACTGGCCTTTCACTCTTTCAATCAGAAAAGTTGTGGCTTCCTTTTGGTGGGGGTGGGGATGGGGGCACAAAATGAAAAACCAAGAGTCTAAAGGCACAAAGTTGCATAACTGCTCTAGTTGGAGTTTGTAAACAGAGAACAGGTTGAATTTAGGTAATCCCAATCTGACAGTGAAAAGGCTTTTATCCAGTTGGCTTCTTTGAGACCCTTCATGGGTTTTGAGGTCTACAAAGTATGCACTAAAATACCCATACTTCAAAAAGCAATAAGGCAAATATTATAATCATTATTCCAAAAGTTACAATGGTAGTGTAGGCATACATAGTATAATTTAGTTACAATGTGTGGTACTGTTTCTATGATATAGCCATATTAAAGATTTCTCTCCTACATAATTATATATTCAGCTGGCTTTCAGTTGAACACAAAACCATCCTTGTACCACCACTGATAGTTGGCAACAGCTCTTTGAGAGCAGTTTTTATTCTGCTGCAGAACTTATTCTTGAACTGAAAAAGTTCACAATCCAATGTCCAGTCATTAAACACTATCATATTTGCGAAGAGTTTCTTCCAACTTCTGGGTCACTTTTTGGAAAAATATTTCTTGTTGTTGTAAGAAATGCTGCATCTCTGATTTAAAGTCTCTTACTCGAATGGAAGTGGTCAATTTCAGCCAATGTGGCAAAAGAAATAGTGTTCCAGCGATCCTGAATGCCATCAGCCTTTTGGACCTCCATCTTCCCTTCTTCCATGTGTCCCCTACTCTCCTTCACTTAGGTAAGAGCTCCTTTCTGAATGTGGATGATATCTGGGAAGTTGGCCAGGTGCCCTTGATACAGCACTAACAGGTCCATGACTGGGTCCAGGTCCTGCCTGGGCTGCTCGGCAAAGAGCTCGCAAATGGCGTCATAGGCATCTCCAGTGAAGGCAATGGCCTGATTTAGGCCTGTTGAGAAAGGCTGCTGGTCCAGCTCAAAGGCCTGACTGAGGCCACGGAAAGATTGGCCCACCTTCTGATACTCCTTCTTGAAGCCCGTCACCTGCTTGCGTGGGAACTTGTTGGCAGTGTGGTTGAGCTGCAGTGTGCTGTCATCCATCTTCTTGGGGAAGCACTTGAAGCCATCTATCTTGCTCTCCACCTCCTGCAGGTCAAGAGCGGCTGCGTGCGGGTGGTGTGCTCAGAGTCATGAAGAAGTTGGTGCCCACCATCTCGTCCTTCTCAGCCTTCCTCTTGCCCTGTTTCCAGGCCTTCTCATCTGTGCTACTGGGGCAGGTCAAGAAGTGCTGGAAGATGTCACACTGTGCCAGCACTAGGTGGCTGGCCATGTGGTACATCCACCAGATCAGGCCTTTCTTGCGCTTGAAGTCCTCTTCCAAGCAGCCAGTGGCCTGCTTCTCAGGCAAATGGGACACAGACATTACGGGACTTCTCAGCCAGGTGCGCATACAGCCAGTCGAAGTGCTTGTAGCGCCTGTGCACTGGCACCTGCGTGAAGGAAATATAGCTCTTGTAGGAAATATAGCTCTTCATTCCTTTGAACTTAGTCTGCTTGGTGGGGTCCTCGATAGTGTACTGGAAGGGGTAGGGGTTCTCCTGCCACTCAGGGTCATATGGGCCGTAGCACCACGCATAGTTTGTCCCTACCCTTCACGGAGCCTGACGCATCGCCCAACACAGTGGCCTCCCCACCCAATTTGACAAAAGTGGAGAAGCGGTTGAGGTTGTGGCTCACGGTGGCCGAGCTCTTGGCCCCAGACGGGTGATACTGCGGAGGTACCGATCCACAGTGGGAGCCCAGCGACAAGTTGGAGCGCGTGGACAAGTGGTAGCAGCCAGCCACAGCGCCGCCCGCCGCCAACGAGGCGTCAAGGTCCGGGTAGGCACCGCTGCCCAGTGCACCAGGTTCATCGGCCACCGTGGAGCTGTCGTCCCACTTGTCGACCCAGTCATTGTCACTGCCCTGGCTGGCCTGGTAGCTGCCGTAGAGCTGCTGAGGCGACGGATGCAGGGCGCCCCAGACATACGGAAAGCCCGCGCGGGGCGGCTGGAAGGTGTTGGGCAGTGGCGCCTGCAGGGGCTGCAACAGCGGCAGGAAGACGTCGGGCGGCGGCTTAAAGGAGGCGGTTGGCGCAGTGGGCAGGGAAACCACCGGGCAGCACGTTAGCATAACGAGCAGGGGCGCCTGGGCCGCCGTCTCCCGCTGGGTTGGGCTCGGGGGCTCGGATCACCTGCACGTACGAGGATGGGTAGATGCCGCAGTCGCCGCGGCTGTTGACCCCCTCGAGCCAGCCCTTGATGTCCTGCTCGCTGCACAGGCTCAGCACCCAGTGCTTCCGCAGCGAGATCTCGCCGGGGTTCTCCGACCTGAAGTCTTACAGCGCCCAGGCGCGCAGCGGCATGTTCCTGGCGCCGTGGTGGGAAGTCGGGATACTGGCTCCCCGAGTCTGGGCCCTCCCCTAGAGGCTTGAGGTTCTACCCACGCCCTGGTGCAAGTTCTAGAGCCCTGAAGGCAGCGCGCAACCCGCCTCCCCTGCCCGCAGGTCGCGCCCTCATCGTCGTTCGGCTAGTAGCCCCAACTACCCCGCAGGGCCGCCGCCGGCCGGGGCGGGGCCAACCTGTTTGCCTCTTAAAGCAGTGACAAATTTCTTTTTCTCTAACCTATGAAATTCTAGGGCTAAGATTTCTTTATCTCAGAAGTATGAGGAGGTAAACCACCAACTCAGGGTCCGAGGAAGTTACAAAACACATTACATACAGAGCTGTATAGTTCATGGTTTAATATTGATTTATCTTGCTATATTTTATTATATTTTAAAGTTTATTTCATTTATTTCTAAATGTTCAGGTTCAGCTATTACCTCATTGTATTTCCCTTGTATCCATGCTATGCTGACTTTTCAAATTGTTTGCATCAATAAACCTTGTTGTTAGGACCTTTCATCGTTCCTTTCTAAAGCCATCTCATTATGCACATGGCAGTAGTCACCTAAACACACACACACACACACACACACACACACACACACACACACACACATTCTGTAAATCCTGTTCAGAGACATTATAGATTGACCTTAATTCGAGGGTCACTTCCCTCTGCTCTCCTAGATCTAACTCTACAGTCCTTCATCTAACCTCTCCTTGCCTCCCACTCATGGATTGAATGCCTAAACACAAATGACCTACTGACTACAACCATCTACCCACCTGATCTGCTGACTACAACCACTAGATCACCTGCCCACCTGCCCTTTATACCCTTCTCATGCCTTACTCACCTCTGAATCTGTTTCTCCATCTTCTTTCCAATTCCTATCTTCCTCCCTTCACCTCATCACCCATTTCTGCTTTTATTGTGCACTACCATAGCAACCCCAACATTCTGTTCCTTGGTTTCTGGATCCAGTACTCAAGAAAATCCATGATGGTCCAGAGTAGTATCATTGTAAGTTCACTAGAGCTGGCAAGATACCTAGGAGGGCCACTATAAGTCCAAATCAAGACTAACTCTTATTACTGTCAGGTGCTACACCTCCAGAACCAGGTCTTAGCACCTCTTCTCTCAGATGGAGGTCCTAGCTGTTCTTCCTGACCATCAACAATATTTGCCTGTATGGCTCTGTCATCTGACTCAGAGAAGAAGCCAGCTTCTTCATTTACTCTTCAAGTTAATCCTCCTACCTATACTCTTGAGTCATGTTCCCTTCTATCTCAACAGAAGACTTTCTCCATTACTTATTCATCTCTTTTATAAAATTTTGCCCTTTTTTAGATTTTTCCTAAGATTTTTTCCATGCCTGTGTTCTTCTCCCTCTTTTGAGTAATCTTTTTTACTCCATTATTTCAGCTGTATCATGCATTACTCTTGGAATTCTTTCTACAGTTCAGAATGTTTTTGAAACTTCAGACTTGGTTACCTAATTACCTTTTGGATAGCTCCACTTGATTCCTTCATTTCTCTCTTTTTCTTATCAACAAGTCAACTTGTTCTTCCAATTTTATTTATTAACTCTTTTTTTTTTCCCAGAACATTTTTTTTTATTGTAAACAAATGGGATACATGTTGTTTCTCTATTTGTACATGGCGTAAAGGCATACCATTTGTGTAATCATAAATTTACATAGGGTAATGTTGTTTGATTCATTCTGTTATTTTTTTCCCTTCCTCCCCACCCCTCCCACCCCTCTTTTCCCTCTATACAGTCCTTCCTTCCTCCATTCCTGCCCCTCTCCCTAACCCTAACTCTAACCCTAACACTAACCCCCCCCCACCCCCCATTATGTGTCATCATCCACTTATTAGCGATATCATTCGTTCTTTGGTTTTTTGAGATTGGCTTATCTCACTTAACACGATATTCTCCAGTTTCATCCATTTGCGTGCAAATGCCATAATTTTATCATTCTTTATGGCTGAGTAATATTCCATTGTATATATATACCACATTTTCTTTATCCATTCGTCAATTGAAGGACATCTAGGTTGGTTCCACAATCTGGCTATTGTGAACTGAGCAGCTATGAACATTGATGTGGCTGTGTCTGTGTAATATGCTGATTTTAAGTCCTTTGGGTATAGGCCAAGGAGTGGGATAACTGGGTCAAATGGTGGTTCCATTCCAAGCTTTCTGAGGCATCTCCATACTGCTTTCCAGAGTGGCTGCACTAATTTGCAGCCCCACCAGCAATGTATGAGTGTACCTTTCTCCCCACATCCTCGCCAACACCTGATGTTGCTTGTATTCTTGATAATCGTCATTCTAATTGGGGTGAGATGGAATCTTAGTGTAGTTTTGATTTGCATTTCTCTTATTACTAGAGATGGTGAACATTTTTCCATATGTTTGTTGATTACTTGTAGATCTTCTTCTGTGAAGTGTCTATTCATTTCCTTAGCCCATTTGTCGATTGGGTTATTTGTATTCTTGGTGTAAAGTTTTTTGAGTTCTTTATAGATTCTGGAGATTAGCACTCTATCTGAAGTATGATTGGCAAAGATTTTCTCCCACTCTGTGGGCTCTTTCTTCACATTGCTGATAGTTTCCTTTGCTGAGAGAAAGCTTTTTAGTTTGAATCTATCCCAGTTATTAATTCTTGCTTTTATTTCTTGTGCTATGGGGGTCCTGTTGAGGAAGTCTAGTCCTAAGCCGACATGTTGAAGCTCTGGACCTACTTTTTCTTCTATAAGATGCAAGGTCTCTGGTCTGATTCCGAGATCCTTAATCCATTTTGAGTTTAGTTTCGTGCATGGTGAGAGATATGGGTTTAGTTTCATTCTGTTGCATATGGATTTCCAATTCTCCCAGCACCATTTGTTCAAGAGGTTATCTTTTCTCCATTGCATATTTTTGGCCCCTTTGTCTACTATGAGAAAATTGTATTTATTTGGGTTTGTATCCGTGTCCTCTATTCTGTACCATTGATCCACCTTTCTATTTTGGTACCAATACCATGCTGTTTTTGTTACTATTGCTTTGTAGTAGAGTTGAAGATCTGGTATTGCGATACCCCCTGCTTCACTCTTTCTGCCAAGGATTGCTTTAGCTATTCTGGGTTTTTTATTCTTCCAGATGTATTTCATAATTTCTTGCTCTATTTCTGTAAGGTACATGATTGGGATTTTAATTGGAATTGCATAGAATCTGTATAGAACTTTTGGTAGTATGGCCATTTTGACAATATTAATTCTTCCTATCCAAGAATATGGGAGATCTTTCCATCTTCTACGGTTTTCTTTATTTTCTTTCTTTTGTGTTCTTAGAAGCTATTTTGAAAATCTATACTCAAACAAAATAGAAAATTTCGAAGACATCAACAGGTTTCTAGAGACATATGAATTGCCTAAACTGAACGAGGAGGACATACACAATTTAAATAGACCAATTTCAAGTAATGAAATAGAAGAAGTCATCAAAAGCCTACCAACAAAGAAAAATCCAGGACCAGATGGGTTCTCAGCCGAGTTCTACAAAACCTTTAAAGAAGAGTTCATTCCAATACTTCTCAAAGTATTCCATGAAATAGAAGAGGAGGGAACCCTCCCAAACTCATTCTATGAAGCCAATATTACCCTGATACCTAAACCAGACAGAGACACATCGAGGAAAGAAAATTTCAGATCAATATCCTCAATGAACATTGACGCAAAAATTCTAAACAAAATTTTAGCAAATCGCATACAAAAACATATTAAAAAGATAGTGCACCATGATCAAGTGGGTTTCATACCAGGGATGCAAGGTTGGTTCAACATCAGGAAATCAATAAATGTAATTCACCATATCAATAGACTTAAAGTAAAGAATCACATGATTATTTCAATAGATGCAGAGAAAGCATTTGATAAAATACAGCACCCCTTCATGCTCAAAACACTAGAAAAAATAGGGATAGTGGGAACATTCCTTAACATTGTAAAGGCCATCTATGCTAAGCCCATGGCTAATATCATTCTAAATGGTGAAAAACTGAAAGCATTCCCCCTAAAAACTGGAACAAGGCAGGGATGCCCTCTTTCACCACTTCTTTTCAATATCATCCTTGAAACTCTAGCCAGAGCAAAGAAATTAAAGGGATACGAATAGGAAAAGAAGAACTCAAACTATCCCTATTTGCTGATGATATGATTGTATACTTAGAGGAACCAGGAAATTCCACCAGAAAACTTTTAGATCTCATTAGTGAATTCAGTAAAGTAGCGGGATATAAGATCAATGCACATAAATCTAAGGCATTTTTCTACATAAGCGATGAATCTTCAGAAAGAGAAATTAGGAAAACTACCCCATTCACAATAGCTTCGAAAAAAATTATTAACTCTTTTAAAAATGTTTCCCTTCCCTTCAATTAAACTTCTGCTACTGCCATGTCATATAAATCACAAATGTACCCAAGTACTCCCATGTTTAATGGTCCCTATCAAGTTTGGTTAAAATGAAGCCTGTTTGATATGACACAAGTTCCTTTAACATTTGACCCAAGATTTTTTTCTGTCTTTCATTTTCCAAAGTATTTTCAGAGGAATACTTTCTCTGGTATGTGGATGGTAATCCATAATGGGCGGGCAGGGAGAAAATGAAGGAACTTATTTTGTGGAAAGTTTTGCAAGATAAAGAGAGGAATAGGTAAGAGTGGAGGATATTACCAAATTCATATACATTTGAGAAATAATGTTCTAATATTAGCTCTTTGAGAAATAATTCTTGAATCCATTCCTGGACCAGCAGCATGGGCATTACTTGAAAGTCATTATACATGCAGATGATCAGACTTCATCATTCTGAATCAAGAAATCTGGGAGTGGGATGGAGACTAGCAATCTGTGTTAACAGGTTTTACCAGGAATGATTATACAAAGCAAATAGAGAAATGCAATGCATGTTAGCATATTGAAGGCTTCAGGAAGTCTGGAAATAACTAACTTCATTTAAGCAAATGTTTTCTTAAGTTATATGAGCATGGACTATGTATGTGTTCGTGTGTGTGTGTGTGTGTGTGTGTGTGTATGTGTGTGTGTTTATATGGAAGAGAGAAAGAAATACTAGCATCCAATTGAACTAATGTTAGAGAAACACTTTTTCAAAGGCTGTTTTTATACATCTTCCTAGTAATTCTTCAAATACACAACTGGCATGTGCTTTGCATTTAAATTATGCATCTTTGCATTTCTCTCCCCTTGACCATTTGCCAATCAACTCCTGAGATGAGGTATTTCAAAATTATTTGCTCATTGAACAAATCTGTAAAATTCCATAGAAATATTTTATATCAATTTTCTTAGTATTGCATTAAGACCCATTAAGATGAAGATGTCATCTGTTACTTCATTCCTTTTTTTCTGCATGTCATGGTTCTCTATATTGATCTTCTCTTGATGGGATATGCTTATATTTTCATATTTGGTGTCATGAAAGTGTAGTGTACATCTTATCACCTTGTCTGCATATACTTTTCAGTAGTAAACTATCCTTTGTGAACAACCATTGGAAGCCTTCTTCAGCTGATTCTAGACACTAGCAACATTCTGCTTCAAAAAATTATCTCCCCATTGCACCCTCACAGACTTTCTTTCAAATCTCTTAACATAATAAAATAATTTTAATAATAATTTCAATAAAATAATTTTAGCCACTATTATAATAATCACCTTAACTTCAATTGATCTAATAAGCTATATTTTATGAACATGTTATAAAATTTTGTTGTAATTAAAGAGTCTATAATGGCTACATATTCTTTTTATGATAAATATTAATACAGAGGAATTTCAGTAAATATGAATATACTTATTAGCTTTCCTAAGTTTTCTTATCATGCATTACCTTAATTTTTCCAATGATAAGGTGAAATATCTAATAGGTTTATAGGCTATATTAATAAGTTGCTTAGAAAATTTAATTCTTAAGAAACTCAGTAAATATCACAATACACCTGATTTTAAACATGCAATCTCTTAAAGTGGAGAAAGCATGATTTATGCTGCTGAGTGTGCTGTGTATAAAATTAATGATTCAGCATCCAGTTTGGTTTATTCTGATGCAATATATATGGAATTTAATGCAAAAAAATTGCAGCATTAATAATCCTCTGGTGTCATAGAAAAGAGCAATGGAAGTACAATATGTGACACCTAAGGGGATTCAGAATTAATGCATATTCAATTACGCTGTCTCTACCCTTTTCCATATCAGTCTTTGCATTTGATGATAAGTGGTATGATGTTAGACATATCATTTATAATAATTTCTTTTTATTTAATCATATTACTTAAAATATGTAAGACATGTTGATTGGCCATGACACATCATGGTGATTAATATCCTAATATAGCCCACTGTTGCCATCGAACTAATTTTATTTACAGCCTTCACAACTCACCAGGTTGTCCAAATTTCTAAATGCTTCAGAGAGAGAGAGCAAGAGAAGACAGTGAGAGAGATAGTGAGCAAGTGAGTGAGAGAGATATATTGGGTTTAATATAATGAGTCAATAATTACCTCACTGTGGCAATAATAAAGTTATGTTCACAAAATAAAGATAAATTTTGATTTAAAAAATCTAACTTAAAAGTTGGACAAACTGGGTATTTACAAACCTGCCTTGTTCTTCCTGAAGATACACTGATAGAACCTGACATACCTCAGGAATTGAAGGAGTAATCCTGCCAAGGAGTTTCAAGTGGTTCTCAGGGATAAGATATAAGCAAAGTTCTTAATATTCTGAAGATTTCTTACAGTGCATTTTGGTCATTTGAAGTAATTTATGTCAACAACTTATTTTTTAAACATTTTAATTTAGCTCTGCAAGTTTTAACATCATTTGTTTTCAACATAAAATAAATAGTTTTTGGAAGTGCCCTAGGGAAATGTGTCCCTAAAAGTACATTCTAATCTGTGTTTACAGGTCTGTAGTCTTAAGTGAATGCACTATGGGGCCATATTTTAACTTAAGTGAGAATAATAATAGGGTGAAGATTTTCCCAGGTATATGTTTTAGCTGACATTGGAAGATATACATATATAGTCATTCAACATAGGTGATTGATCTACTCATGACAAAAGTCGTGGCAATTAAACAGGACAATAGATTGGGCCATACAAAACTGAATATACCATTTTCATCAGAGTCTGTGTTTTCTTAGCCACAAATTGAAGTTTTCAGATGTCTTAGACCTATAGGCTTATAGATGATTTAGCAAAAATCGTCATATAAGCCATATGCTTCCCACTTATTTGCATACTTGAGTAGAAATTATTTCTGCCTAAATTTTTCACCAAATTTTAACAGTAAATGTGAAAAAATGCTGTAAGAATACCCAACAAAATAAATAACCAGAATAATTTTTCTGTATGTTGAAAGGAAGTGTATAGGTTGAAGTAAATTCTGATCATGCCAGGCCATGCTCTACTTTCTAGAGGTGAGAGTTAAAGAATTCAGGAAGTAGAGTAAATTGAACATTCAAAGATTATTTAAATGAATAGGAAAAAAGAACAGGATAGATTTATCAAATTATAGTTAACTGGATAAATTTGTGGGCATATTGGGGAAATTCCAGATGTTCATGTAATAGGTATACATTGTAGAATTTTCAGTATGATTTTGTAACCAGGCAGTTTTGAATTCTGCACATTCTATGACTTTGGATAAAACATTTATGCATGATAAGTTACACACACACATACACACACACACAACTTTACATACATGAAGTTCAATCTCTATTTGTGAAAAAAGCCACATTGAGGAGTTAATTTCTTCAATAATTTCTATGAGCATAAACTACAGTAGTTAGAGGAAAAAGAAACATTTATTCTAGAACCAAATAAAAAAGCACTGGAAGGTAAACCAAAACAAAGGAGTGATTAGAAATATGGGACTGGCCTTTCTGAATTTATCCTGTGAGATGCCATTCAAATGAAGAAAGGAAACCTGAGTTTACTAGCTTTGTCTCAGATGAGGTAAGAGTTTCTCATAACATTTTTATCTGATCCCCCTATTTGACAGTGATATCTAACTGAAGTCATCCCATTTAACCTTTTCTTTTGCATATTGTGTGCCTTGTGAGCAGAATAAGAAACAGGACATTCCTCAGGAAGATCAGAGGCCAACCACCAAGAATGTGGATTTTTGGCCCCAACTGATTACATTGATGGTCACTACCATTGATGAAGATAAAACTGCCTACACACCTGTGCTGAATCAGTAAGTACTCTGTTTTAAAAATGAATAGGTTTTGTTCCTCTAAAATTTAAAAATGTACATTTTAAGCACAGCCTATATTTTGATGTCAGTGACAACCTTTTCTAAAATCAAGCTTCAGAAAACAGTATTTATCAATTCAGCAATACTATGAATTTTTCAGTTTCAACCCTGTAGAGTATGGCTATTTGGACATAGGGTCAAATATTTCTCAAGACTATTTTTATTTCATCTAGAACACTTCCCTCTTTCCTCTGGTTCTTTTCATAACCATTCCATTGTTTCCAAAGATAAATAAAAATTACACTGCTCCCCAAACTAAAAGAATGTTAAAGAGCTAGTATTAAGCATATTCCATTGTGGCTTTTTAATAATAAAGATTTGGTCAAAAGATGTTTTCAAAGTAGTTGTGTATGTTGGATATAATAAAGTTAATGCAATATTTAGTAGAACAAGTCCACTTTTGCAAATTATATCCTGTGGTTCTATTACTCAAGATAGGGTAGATGGGTTAAATTCATGACCATTCTTCTATTCTTTGAAATAATCATGACCTCAAAATGACACTGCCTATGAGATCTTGGGCAGATTGTCTAATTTTCCTGGGTCTTGGTTTTTTTCTATGTGAGATAAAGACATATTACTAGATAATTTCCAAGATCCAATTCCATTTAATGTTGAGGGTGAAAAGTAACAGACTGTGAACCAGGCACTCCCAGTTGTATTAACTGGAGTAGGTATCTAACCTATTGGTAAGACATGAAATGATGTGAGCAGCAAGGAGAGCAGAAATAGGCAAACCATGAAGTGGCTCCACAGAGAAATGGTTTTATACAGTTAAAATATTTAATGGATCCAATTATAATTTCAGTTACAGGAAAAATTAAATATTCCAATTTTCACCCTCTCTGCTTCTCAGTTATCCATCGCCACCTGCTTCAGTTTCCTCCTAACTGTGGAGGAAATAGTCCTATCTTCTCTATGCAACCACGGTAACTTCCCACTTGCCTTTTCACTTTTCCCCCACTCTTTTTCCCAGACCCAATCCTTGTACCCATGTTTGCTTCCTGCTAGCCATAATGTCTCCTGATCACAACCTGTAGAAACCTCACTCTTTTATTCGACTCTTTTGAACGGGTGACCTCTCTTAATTCACGGAATGTCCTTCTCACATCATGGGTCCTGGGAAATACTTTGTCTACTGGATGTCTACTAGTTTCTTGGAATAGATTTACTTTCTCATTCACTCTTTGGATCTTTCTTGAGGAAGAGTAGGTTGTTCTAAAGATTGGGAGACCAATAGCATAAAAACATTTTCTGAGAAACACAAATTAAACTTTTTGATTATATTATAACTGTATTTGATTCAATCATGATAAAAAGTTATATAACATGAAACATATAAAAGTGATATGATTGCATTTGCTCAGATTTTGATATTCTAAAGCATTTTTGGCTTAATTGAGATCAATTTTGTTTCTTACTCATTTTAATCAATGCCTTATGGCGAACTCAACTGGATATTGACATGTGGTCTTGGTGACCCATGTTGCATTTGTATAATTTGATAAGATTTTTGTTAACATCTGCTTTATTTACATGATGCATCAGCACATCAAGCTTCATTACTCATCTCATTAGCTACTTGGGCTGTGTTTCAGAGTAAGAAATACAGACCACAGGTCTGGATTGGCCGTGGCACTGAAGTCTGCAATATGCAGACTTCATGTGTCCTATGTATTCTAGCACATGAGGGCACAATCAATTTGTGAAAGATATATCAAGCTAAAACAGGTTTAGGTTTTATTTTGGAAGACATGGACAAAATAAAATACAGGACATTTTAAAATCTTCTGTGTAATCTAGGATTATCGATATAAATAATTTATTAAATGCAGTTTTTATTACTTTTATGACTGAGAAATAAATGTAAGTTTTTGCTAGTTCAAATTATACAATAAGTTTATAGTAATTGTATAGTGTAAACATGAAGGAAAAGATTTCTTCTATTTTGATCACTGTATCCAGGAATATATACATATTGAATAAATAAAGTAAAATCCTTATGTGTTTTCTCTCTTCCTACTCCATTGATTTATTAATCAATTCACTCTTTGAGTAATATTCTCTCAATTTTAAACATTATTTTTATGAGGTTGCTTTCTAGAGGCTTATACAAATTTTACTGAAACTGAAAAATATTAAGCAGAATATTTTCATATTTAAATATAGGGTTCTCTCTCCCTAACAGGTTATTGAGGTACTATTAAATATAATAAAACTGCACATTTTAAAGCATGTAATTTGATTAGTTTTGATACATGAATTTAACCACAAAACCATAACCACAATTGAGATAATGAAGAAATCTATCTCTTCAAAAAGTTCCCACATGCCTTTTTCAATCTATTCCACCCACCACCCCACTATCCCCAGGCAATCACTGATTTGCTTTCTGATGTTATGAATTCGTTTGGAAAGTTCATTATTACACAAATATAATCATATATTCTATGCACTCAAAGATCTGTCTTCTTTACCTCATTTTATCTATTTCAAGATTCATTCATGTTGTTTTGAGTTTTTCGTTCTGAGTAATATTCCATTGTATATCACAATATATTTATCTATTCACCAGTTAATCATTGTTTGGATTTTTATAAGTTGTCGTGGTTACTGGTATACAAGTCTCCTATAAACACATTATTTCATTTCTGTTTACTTATTTTGCAGGTATGTACTTAATATTTCTAAAAACCACCTAAGTGCTTTCCAAAGTGATTGTACCTTTCTAACACTTGGTACTATTAGTCTTCTAATTTTACCCTCTTATAAAGGTGTATAGTAGTATCTCATCATGGTTTTAATTTGTCATTTCCTGAATCCTAATGTAATTGACCTTCTTTTCATGTGTTTATTTGCAATTCATATTTTTGATGATTTCTGTTCACATCATTTTCCCATTTCCAAATTGGAGTGTTCACTTGGTATTGTATAGTTTTGCTGATTTATATATCCTAATGAAGGTCTATTGTCAGATAAAAATATTATAATATTTTCTTCTCCTTTGTAACTTTCTTTTCCATTTTTAATTAGTATCTCTTAAAGAACAAAGTTTCTGTGTGTTTTATAAAAATTTCAATTGAGAAATCAAATTTATTAACAGGATTCTTTTGTAGTTTGAATTTTCCATATTCTATTTAAGAAATTCTAGCAACACCCAGAATCAACTTGCAACATCACAGTTTTATCCTAGATATCTCACATTGAGTTCTCTTGTTCATTTCCAGTTAATTTTTTTGCATATGTGTGACAAGAGATGTTAGGTTTCATTGATTTACTTACATATTTTTAACTCAATTTTTCAGATCCACTTGTTGAAAAATTATCCTTTCTTAATTGAATTGATTTGACACCTTTGTCAAAAAGAGTTGACTTTATATACAAAGAGTCTAATTCTGTTTTTTCCATTCTTTTCTGATGATCTGTATATCAATCACTACATTAATACCACACTTCTTGGTAAAGGTGGTTTTATGATATGTCCCCAGATATTATAAGTTCATTAACTTTGTATTTTAAAAAGCTGTTTTGTTATTCTAGCTCCTTTGCAATTCCACTTAAATTTTGGTTTGTCAATTTCTAAAAGAAAAATGTCTGGTGAACTTTTGATTGTAATTATGTTGAAGATATGAATCAATTTGGAAACAATCAAAACCATAAATATATCTATTCTTATTGTCCATAAGCATCACATATATCTCCGTTTATTAAAATCTTAATTTCTCAAGGCAATATTTGTCATTATTAGTGAGCAGGTTTTGCATATCTTATTCCAAATTTGTTTCTAAGTATATTATATCTTCATTGTTAACAAAAATGGTTTTTTTTTTTCAGTTCCCTTTGTCGGTAAAATACAATTATTTTTATATATTTCTCTTGCATTGTCAGCCTTTCTAAATTTACTTCTTTTTGTAGATTTCTAACAATGTTCTTGTCAACAATAAAGACAGCCTAACTCATTTCTTTCCAATCTGGATGTTGTTTGTTATTTTTCTTGCCTTATTCCTCTAGTACAATAACATCTCTAGTACAATATTGAATAAATCTAGTAAGAGCAGATAAGATATCCTTGCTGAATTTCCAATCTTATGGGAAAGCATGGTATCATTCACTATTAAATATTTTGTTAACTGAGGGATTTTCACACATAATTCTTCATCAAACTAATGAAGTTTGGTCCTATTCCTATTATTCTGAGAACTTTTATTATGAATAGTTATTTCACTTGGTCAAATATCATTTCAACTTAGAATAATTGTAAATTTTTCTCTTTAAGTCTTCTAGTATGACGAATTGTACTTAATGATTTTTAAATTGTAAATTGAGATTATATTTCTGGAGCGTATTTCCCATAGTCTTGTTAAAATAGATACAACTTTTGCTTCTGTGTTCATGAGGATATTAGTGCATGTGTTTCTTCTTATATCCCCTGCTTGGTATCCAGCCAGGGCCTCACACATGCTAAGGAATGGCTCCACCCATAAGGTATACTCCCATCTTTTCTTATAATGTCTTTGTGTGTGTGTATGTGTGTGGTGCTGGGGATCAAACCCAGGGCCTTGTGCTTGCAAGGCAAGCACTCTACAAACAGAGCTATCTCCCCAGCCCATTATAATGTCTTTTTATGGTGTTTATATCAATATAATTATGGGTTTATATAATGAGTTAGAAAGTATTGTCTTCTTTTTGATTTTCCAGAAGAGTATTTAGAGAATTAGAAATCTGTTTCTTGAGTGTTTTGTAGCATTTACCAGGAAAGTCATGTGGGCCTGAAGTTTTCTTTATAGAGATTTTTTAGACTTAAACTCCAATTTCCTTATTAAATGCAAGGATAATCCCATTATTCATTTGTTCTTCTTTAAGATTTTAGAATTAATGTCTTTTAAATAATTATTTTCACTTCATCTTAGTCTTCAAATTTCCTTCATATAATTGCTCACAACATTCTCATATTATCCTCTTAATGTCTATAAAATCTGAAGTGCTTTCCTCTCTCCTCCACCTTAATATTGATATTTTATATCTTCTCTCTCTTTTTGTTCAACAGTCTACATCATTTTTATTGATCTTTGTAGACAAAAATACAGTTTTTGGTTTTATTAAATTTCTTAATTATTTTTGCTATTAAATTTATTTCTTTTCTTTATTACTGTCTTTGTTAGTGTAGATAACTACTAAGTAACTACAGCAGGAACCAAGTGAGAAAATGTGAGAGCCTTGTACATGATGATGGAGTATTTGGGTAAAATTTATGAAGTATAGAGAAGATAAATCAAGTAATATCTTTGACTGTATTGACTGCCGTGGTAAGGAAGAAAGTCCAAAACAATGAAAGTGCTGTATTTATAGATATAACATTAATTAAAATAATAAATACAGAAGGACATATCAATATAAGTAAATACCTAGGGACTTATACTTCATTATAGAGATCTTCTTTAATTTTTTTCAGTATTTTTTATTGTTTGTTCTATTTAGTTATACAAATTATCAAAATGCATTTTGATTTATTGTGTACAAATGGGACACAATTTTTATTTCTCTGGATGTACACAGTGTAGAGTCACACCATTCATGTAATCTTATTTGTAATGATATTTGTCACATTCCACAGTCTTTTCTTCCCCCACCCTTCCCCTCCCCTCATTTCCCTCTATGCAATCCAAAGATCCTCCATTCCTCACTTATGCCCTTCCTCCACCATTACATATCAGCATCCACCTATCAAGCTATCAGAGAAAACATTCTGCCTTTGGTTTTTTGGGATTGGCTTATCTCACTTAGCATGATATTCTCCAGCTCAAACCATTTCCCTGCAAATGCCATAAATTTATCCTTCTTTATGACTGAGTAATATTCCATGGTGTATATATACTAAAGTTTCTTTATCCACTCATTTATTGAAGGGCATCTAGGTTGGTTCCACAGTCTAGTAATTGTGAATTTAGCTGCTATAAATATCGATGTGGCTGCATAAATGTAGTTTGCTGATTATAAGTCCTTTGGGTACAGACCCAGGGAATGGAATAGCTTGGTCAAATGGTAGGATCATATCAGGTTTTCTGAGGAATCTCAATACTGCTTTCCAGAGTAGCTGCACCAATTTGCAACTCCATCAGCAATGCATGAGTGTGTTTTTTCCTTACATTCTTGCCAACACCTATGGTTGCTTGTGTTCTTGATAATACCCATTCTAATTGGAGTGAGATGAAATATTAGGGTAGTTTTGATTTGCATTTATCTAATTACTAGAGATGTTGAACATTTTTTAATGTATCTGTTGGTCACTTATATATCTTCCTCTGGGAAATGTCTGTTCAGTTCTTTAGACCATTTATTGATTGGGTTCATTGTATTATTGATGTAAAGTTTTTTGAGTTCTTAATAAATTCTGGAGATTAGTGCTCTATCTGATGTGCATGTGGTAAATATTTTCTCCCACTCTCTAGGCTCTCTCTTCACATTATTGTTTTCTTTGCTGAGAAAAAGCTTTTTAGTTTGAATCCATCCCATCTTTTGTTTCTTTCTTTTATTTTTTGTGCTTTGGGAGTCATGTTAAGGATGTCTGGTCTTAAGTCAACATGATGAAGATTTGGGCCTACATTTTCATCTATTTGGTGCAGGATCTCTGGTCTAATTCCTTGGACCTTGATCCTTTTTGAGTTGAGTTTTGTGCGATTATAGAGATTTAATTACCTATGCGATAGTTAAGTGTTAAATGCAGGAAGCAATTGTATACTTAGCTATGAAAGCATTTTACATTGATGTCAATTCAATACATAATATAAGAACACTTTAATGTATATACCTAAAGTGTGGTGAGCCGCCTCGCCACCATGATAAGATGGCGCTGGTTTCCTGAAGTGCTTTCTAGGTAAACAAGCCCATATTTGGTTGAGCCAACTGTTGCAAATGGGAGCACCTATGAACATAGGCCAAGTGGCAGGAGTAGATTGGCTATTGCAAGAGTATAAAAGTGTATGAATTTGGCTCAAGAGGAAGAAGAAGAAAAACCATGGTTTTATAATAATAAGGTCCTTATTAAATTGCTGAAGGAAGATTCCTGTGTCGTGCTTTCTTGCGGGCGAGGGACATGACACTAAAGAAATAATATTTCTTCTTAAATACTCATAAAATTTTACTCTTACTTCATTTAAAGTATTACAATTTTAATTTGTTTTTATAATCCTTATCAAAATATAAGCCAAAACTTATTTCATCCATTCTGTTATCCCTTTACTGTACTCATTGTACTATCTGTGGTTTCCTTTCAGCTTCCTTCAAAAGTGTACATACAGTGAAATTGTAGCTTATTTTCATTCTGCTTTAAATATATATATTGGAGTATCCAATGCATTGAGTAGAAAATGGACAAATTTTAAAATATTTACTATTCCCTTTGCAAAGAAATATACTGCTTTTATTTTCATGGGGTTATGGGAAAAAAACAGAATATTCTTTTCAAATTATACATTTTAAAAGGTAATGTGTTTCATTTATTGTGGTGAGGGAGGGTTATGTATGTTATTTTGATCAGGAATTTGCATGGTGTTTTTTCTGTTTTGGAAATAATGTTGTTCAGATTAGTAAAGTTATTGATTTCTTTTTTTGCCCTATGGCTTTCCTAAATTATTTTTATATTAAAATGTTAAAAAAGTGTTTATCATACTAAAAAGTATAGAGAACTGTACAAAAGAACATCATATATTCATATCTTAAATTCAACAATTATCAAATTTTGTCATTTTTTTTCAAATATACTCTTGATTTTTGTTTTTTCTGAACTATTTAAACAAAACTCAAGACATATTTCATTTAATTTCTCCATACTTCAGAATTTATCTCTAAAACTCAGGCTAATTTTTTTTGCAAATCACAATATCACATCACAACTGATAATGATAAAGTTGTTATTGCATAATCCCTGTTCCGTATTAAATGCCCCTTGGCACTATTTCCTATTTGGTAATCAAATGTCCCCCGTTTTCATCAAAAATGCCTTTTGATATTTGACTTGTTTCAATCAGGACTCAAGTCTACACATTGCATGTGGTTATTGTGGGTCACAGGTCTTGATGGTTCCAGTTCACGTTTCTTGTGTCCATTCATTGATTGCTTAAATAAGCTATGTTCACTGTCCTCTAGAATATGCCACTTTCTGGATTATTCATTTTCTCTCCTTGTTTTTATTGTTCCTGCATATTCAGCACTTTTTATATTTGAGCACCAACTTTAGAAGCTAACTTTCAGGGTTTTTTTCTTTCTTCCTTTCTTTACTTTTTCCTTTTCTTTTTCTTTCTTTGTTTTTTTTTTTTTTAAGAATACTTCTTCCTGGTAGCTCCATGTACTTAGACCCTGTCACATAAGGTAATATAGTTAATCCTGTTGTTCCCCTGTTTTCATGTTAGGATTGATCAGTGCTGACACCTGACCTCTCCATTTCAAAGTTTTCCATTATCCTTTCCACTAATGGTTTCATTTATTGATAATGTTAGAATCAGTTATTTTACTAGGGACTGAAAAATGATGGTTTTGTGATGTTATAATTACTTCCACATTTGTTAGAATTTTTTGCAAGAAGAATTTTTTTTTATTAATTAGGACTATTTATTTATCAAAATATATGGAAATATAGAAAAGACAGGGTAAATATTCTTTCTCTTATTCTAGAATATTTTTATTCCTTTCTTTTCTTTCCTGTTCCATTTACTTTTTTATTATTCATTTCAATTTAATAAATGCTAGACATTAAAGTAATGCTAGAACACTTATGGCTATACACTAAAAATTGAGGTCACATAGATTTAATTGGAAAAAGAGATATGTACCATGTTCACCATGAGTCTGAAACTGGTTAATCATTTTGACTGCCACATTCAAATGTTGTTCTAGCATTAAACTCTTTCTACTACATACTTGCTTAGACAGTTTTTTGAGGAAAAATTTTACATGAGATAAAAAATTATATTCAGGGCATGGGATTGTAGCTCAGTGGGAGAGCACTTATCTAGAATGCACGAGGCCCTGGTTCATGATCCCAGGCACCAAATAAAAAAATGAAAAGAAAAAAAATAGGTTCACATTCTATACTCAATTCAAAATCCAGGGAATGAAATAGTTGACAGGGAGAAGAGACATCAAAAGGTTACAAATTTGAGGATGGCTGTAGTGAGTGATCCAAAATTATGAATTAATAATGGAAGTATAAAAAGAAGCCAGGAGAAGACAGAATTGAAGGAGAAGAAAGTAGGTGATAGTTTAAAGGAGAGGAAGGATGGTTAGAAGGAACAGCAGAAATGTCAGTAGCAAGATCATGGCAGTGGGGGACTTTGGAGTAAAGATTCCCATTTTCAGTACTTATTTTACTCCCCACAGTGGTCTTCAAATCTAAAGAAGTTTTATGTCCAAGATTTCCGGAGGCCTGACTCCACTGGATACCATGCCATCCTTTAAGTCAAATTCAGTTTTTTGGAGGTTCTTCTGCAATCATGGCAAGTCAGTTTAGTTTTGCTTTACTATCACCAAGTATCCTCTTGAAAAAAATCTTTTAATTATTTGTAGTTATTCAAGTCTCTGATTCTTATACCCCAGGTAGTATAGCTACCCCAGTGTGATACTATCTGAAATGACACATATATTCCAGTCTCTGATTACTGTTAAAGTGTAAATAAATGCATCAATTTGACTTCACAGGATCTCAGCAATTCATTCAGTTCTTACAAATATACACTCCTTCAGACTTAGGATTTACAGTGGGGAGAAGGGATAGTCCAAAAATTCCAAATATTTGTACTAAAAAGATACTCGACATTAATGATATAAAAGAGACCATAACCAATTTTGAAAGTTTTGACTCATGTCAATTATATGCATTTAAAAATTGATCAATTGTTTCTCTGCAAATCCCCCAAACAATACATCATATGAAAAGAATAAGAATATTTTTCTAAATCCTTAAGGGTATGATCATAGAAATGTTTACTAAGAATTAGTATTAATTCAAACATTTGTGAAATTTTCAATTTTTGCCTTCCTAATTACACATCACAGATAATGGAAAAATTGGTCCTGGATTTTTTTAAGGTTTTATTTGCTTGTTAGAAAATTTAGACTCAAGTAGATATTTATATGTTACATACATCATTATCTTCATATAGGAAATTAAGACAATTGATTGGAAATAGGCATTGTACTAAGTATATTCATAGTTTATTTAATTTAACCCAAATAACATCAGTACCATTATTTTTCCTGACTTGCAGATGATGAATCAGAAGCACAGAGCAGATTAAGTGATTTTTCTTTCTCTAGACCACACACCTAGTAAGAGGCTGATTCAGAATCTGAAAACCCTTTGAATCCACAAAAGTATTGATCATAAGAAAAGTGATTCCAGGAGTAAGATGGTGGACATTAATCATTCAGTCCAACCCAAACATTTACTGATGTTCAATGACTAATCTAGATCTGGTTATGATTTTTTATAACACAATTTCTTACAAAGTGTTAAAAATTCAGGATTTTATATGGCACCAGTTGCAATGGGATGTAAATCAATAGAAAAAAATGTATAAAATGTGTTATCAAAAGAATAAATTCCAAGTTATGTAGGCTGCCCTTGTCCATCTTCAACTCCTTTCCCACTTCTGGAAGGCATTTCTGTTGTTTTACAAAATGTAAATTTCAGTAGCTATACTAAATTCATTACAATTTTATTTTTCATATTAAAATTAAATATGTTCTTAAAGATTCAAGTTCATTAAAATAATACCTTAAGTCATAAATGAAAATAAACAGAAAACAAAGAGATAAAATGATGACTGGCTTTAAATAGCATTGGGAATTGACTTGTTTTATGACAAGAGAAACCTAACTAGAAATGGAAAACTCATCAATATAGTAAGTGTCCAATTTGATGAGCTCACTCACCAATCCATGAACTCTTTCCTTGTCTTTCAGAGTAACATAGTCTGCTTAATATAAATGAAAAGATCTCTGTAGTTATCTCAGCAAATGTTTAATAAGGATCCACTGGGCATGTGGCACTGTCCATGGTGCTGAAGATGCTGAGAAAGAAATCTGAAAAGTTTGTTCATGGATGAAATTGATAATAAATAAAAAAAAAAAACTAACTCATAATAAACACTGTGGTGGAGAGCAAAAGAGATGAGAAGATAGACAAATGTCTACTTTTTATGGGATGATTGAAGAAAACCACTCTTTAGAAACAACAATTAAGCTAAAATCTAACAAGGTAACCATTGAATGGTCAAGAAAACAACATCCTGTGGAGAGTATTATGTGTTCATAGATCTTAAAGTAGGAAAAATAAACTTACTCTCATCAAACAACTTGAAATCCCATTGGTTACTGGGACCAGCACAGGTGGGGATCTGAACTAGCATGATAGTACCAGAGATTTTGGGTATGGAATGGGATCAGGCAGGGACTTAGGGAACTGAGAAAGAGAAATTGAAAGCTTTTATGTTGTCTTATCATCCATACCTTTTGAAAGTCCATTCTAGCTCTTGGTGTAGGGAAGATGGTTTTCAAGCCTATGGAATCTTTATGCATTTATTTTTTAAATACCTTTGCTTAAGTTATCTTTTGAAATTCCATACACTTACCTTTCACAGACATTTAAAGCTCACTAAAAGGAGTCCAGAAAGAGCAGCTTCTTTTTTTTCTGGTCTCTGAAATTGGGACATGGAGCCCTAGGTTTGTGTGCCAGGTTGGTGACATCAAAAGTAAGAATGCAAAGTCAAGTAAAGCCTAATAAAAGGAGGACAGATTGAAGGCAGAATGCCATGAGACTCAATTTATCCAGCATTATTAAGGTGTAAGTGATTCTGTGCAAGTGATCTTTGAAGCTATAATTAAACCAGACAGTCAAAACATCTCAAAGAAAGTCCATTTCAGGTTAGACTTACAATTTGATGGTCTTATTAAACAGAGCATAAACTTCAGAGTCAAACTGACACAAATGTGAATGCTAGCTCTTCACTAGACAAGAGCTAGACACTTGATTACTCTAAACTTGCCTCTTCTCATTTACAAAGGAAATAATATATCCACCTTGCATGTTTGCATAAGAAGTAAGTGAATTAATTTGTAGAGAATCTGTACATAAAATGTCAATATCCTCAGATGACCAATGACATTTTGTAATGACTACTCTGAAGTAAGAAGATTCTCTCAAGTTATAAGTCATATACTGCACAGCAAAGGAAACAAGTGTGAAGAGAGAACCTACGGAATGATATAAAGTCCTTGCTAGCTGCTCTTCTGACAGGATTAGTGTCTACAATATATAAAGAACTCAAAATCACTTAATATCAAAAAATACCCATTAGTAAATAGGCAAATGAATTAAAAGATAGTTCTCAAAAGAACTGCAAATGGCCAACATATATATGAACAAAATGTTCAACATCATTAGATATTTGAGAAATGCAAATCAAAATTTCATCTCATACAGACAGTATGGCAGTCATCAAGAATGCAAATAATAATAAATGCTCAAGAGGATATAGAGGAAAAGGAACACTTTTACATGCTGGTGGGATTGTAAATTAGTACACCCACTATGGAAATCATTATGGACGTTCCTCAAAAGACTAGGATTGGAATTACCATTTGGCCCACCTATACCACTCCTCCATGTTTATCCTAAAGAACTGTACTATAGAGATACATGCATACTCACATTTATAGCAGCACAATTTGCACTAGTCAAATTATGGAGCCAGCCTAGGGATTCATCAACAGATTAATGGAGAAAGAATATGTGTTACATATACACAATGGAGTTTTATTCAGTCATAAAGAAGAATGAAATTATGTCATTTGCAGGGAAATAGATGGAATTTGAGACCATTATTTTAAGTGAAATAAATCAAACACAGAAGGTCAAGGGTAAACATCTTCTCTCATATGTGGAAACTAGGAGGAAGAAAGGAAAAGAAAATGGGGTAGATCTCATGAAAATCAAAGGGAGACCAGCAGAATAGAGGTAAGTGACAGGGTGGGGATGAGGAGGGAAAGGAATGGGGAAATACTGGGGAATGATGTTAGCCAAATTATATCATTATATTGTGCACGTGTACAAATATGTAAAAACAAATGATACCATTATGTACAATTCTAATTCACCAGTTTAAAATGTGGGAAAAAGTTATAGGCATTATAAATTCCTTGGTTTGAGTATTATTCAATGGAGAAATCTTTCTGTAACAGATATTATACTAAAACAAATCACGGAAATGCCCCCCACAGTATTCCTGGTTGGAAAATCCACAACTACTATGTTCTGAATTCATATTCATATGTTGAAATTCTAACTTCCAAAGTGAAATTGGGTGGTGCCTTTTGGAAAGTGATTATGTTGTAAGGGCACATCCTCACAATTGGGACCATGTCCTTATTAAGGACACCTCAGAGACCTCACTACCCCCTTCCACCATGAAAGCAGAGCTAGAATGTGCCACCTGTGAACCAGGAAACACACCCATCAAACACTGAATCTGTCAGATCTTGATCTCAGACATCACAGTCTCCAAGAATATTGTGAAATAAATTTCTGTTGTTTTACAAGCTACTAAATATACAGTATTTTGTTAGAGCCACCCAACTGGGCTAAGGCATCATAATAAGAATAACAATTGCCTTATTTATTCTCAAGCCTGAGTTGTGTTACTGATTTCTTACTAATGTTTTCAAGTGCTACGAGCACCTCCCAGAGAAAGAAGATAGTAGATTTGGATATTTCTGATGATGAATGTCTCCAACTCATTTCTTCCCTTTCAACTTCCCACAGTTGGTATTCAATGAAAATAAGCATCATATATTGACATGACCAATGAAACAGACTTATCACCAAACCAACAGGATGGAGGAAATGGTGAGAGTAGTGATAGTTACTGAAGACAAGGCTACAAAATTTCAATCCTTCTGCCATCCCCAAGGAACTGCAGATGAAGACTGGGTTATAAATAGCATTAGGTACTGTGTCTACAGTCACATAGCTGTGAGCAGGCAGAGCCAGGATTTGCAACCAAGTCTCTCTGAGTCCCGAGCCCAGCTGATTCCCAGTACATGGAGAGAAAGCATCAACCATCCCACACAGTTTCACAGGACAAGCAAGAACCTTTTGGATGGTGTGACTAAAGGTTTCTAAATGAATGTAAGCTGGTATTTATTTTGTAGGATTTCCTTTTCATTCCATGTTACCTGGTCTTTCTCTTCCATTGCATGGTCCAGCTGGCAATATTGCCCCCTATTCCTCCTCCTGACCTCTGCCACCTGGACTAACTAAGCCCCTAAACCCCCATCCTCAAGATGAGGAGACCCTCAACTCCAGAACCCCCAACATCACCTCCTATTTTCCCCCACACCCAGTCTTGTCAAAGCCAGTGGGCTCGGCATTCTTATTCCAAGTCCTTTCCTCCCTTGTCTTCCCCATACTACACTCAACTGTCACTCAAACCTACAGCCAGGACAGAGAGGTGGCTTTTAAGCAATTCAGAAAGAAGGATGGCACCTTTGCCACATGAAATTCTCAGGGAAAGAGCAACGCAAAGTCTCCGGGAGAGCAAAGGATGTTTTCTTTTTGTCAAAACCCTTAAACATTGATGAATGGCATTCTAACAGTTGTGTTGACCTTGTGACTTCTGAAGCACCACAATTTGAACTTCTGGAAGCCGCACCTCTCTCCAGGAAAATCCTGAGACATATTACCATCAAACGTCTTTCTGGCAAAGCAAAATCCATTTTTCTGGAAGCTGTACCTCTTATTATCATCAGGTGTTCATTATAAAATTACTCAGAGTTTATCCAGAGGAGTTTTAATTGGTGTAAAGATACTGAGGGTCTCTTTAGACTCATAGATCACAGTTTTATCCAGTAAATACTCTGGCTCACTATTGTTAAAGGAGGAAAACACAAAAAAATAAGAATTTAGTGTCTTTAATAATTTCTAGGATAATGCAATGCAGAAGAATTTCATACCCCTTCAGAGAAGGCACTAAATATTAACACTGCCTCTTCCCCTGGTAGGACTTTATATTTGAATCATAACTTTTAATTTTCCAAAGTGCTTTCATATTCATTATATGATTTTATGTTCACTATCATAAAATGGAAGGGAAAGTAACATTGTCCCTATTTTCTAAATTGGAAATATGAGATGAGGGGCTGGAGGTGATGGCTAGAAGATCACGGGCTGGTCAACAGCAGAGCTCAGCTGTATACTTTCTCATAACTTCTGGAATTATTTTATCTCTTTAATTAGTTATCATCCTTGCCTTTGATTCTGTTTATATAAAAGGGAACCACTCAACAAATATTTATGGAGAATCCATTATTTGGCAGGTAAGGATTTAGGAGGCAGAACCACATTTTGAAGATGGATCATCTGTCACTCACATGAAGGATATAGTCTAGTGGGGCAAGAAAGACAAAATGAAGTAAAGAAATAAACCAGGAAAGAAGATAGTACTAGGTGCTCTTCCCAGTGACATGTTGGCAAATGCCTGGGGACGATCCTGTCTGGAGGTCAGCAACCACCACCCTCCTGACCCCTGCCTGGACTCCTTTCTCTCTTCTTGTTCACATCCCATCTGTTGTCATGCCCTCCACCATCAGCATATCCATAACCCACTGATATCCTGTGTCTCCACTCCTGACTCAGAGCTTGAGCCTCTACCAGGCCGATTCTCCCAAACACACCCAGTTGGTCTCCCTTCCTCCAGCCTCTCTCTCTTTCAATGTATTTTGCACACACCTCCAAAACTGATCTTTGTGAGACTCGTGTTGAATGAAGGAGAGAAGAGATTCATCCCAGCATTCAAGATTTCACCCCATATGATCCAAGCTTCTCATCTATATTCATTTCATCTCCAGCAAATGAAACCATTCTCTTTTCCTTGTGACATCCTGAAGGAGTGAATGCATGAAGGAAGAGAGACTCTTTTTTAATTTTTTAATTTGTTCCTTTTAGGTATACATGACAGTAGAATGTGTTTTAACTTATCCTATATAAATGGAGTATAACTTCCCATTCTCGTGTTTACACATGATGTGGAGTTACACTATCATGTATTCAGATGTGGACATAGGAAAGTTATGTCTGATTCATTCTACTGTCTTTCCTATTCCTACTCTCCCCCAAAACCCCTTGTCCAACACAGTGAAATCATTCCTCTTCGCCACCCCTCACCCTCATGATTCAGCATCAGCTTATGAGAGAGAACATTCAACCTTTTTTGTGATTGGCTTATTTCACTTAGCATGATAGTCTCCAGTTCATCCATTTATTGGCAAATGCCATAGTTTCATTCTTCCTTATAGCTGAGTAATATTCCACTGCGTATATCACTATGTTTTCTTTATCCATTCTTCTGTTGAAGGGCACCTAGGTTGGTTTCATAGCTTATTATGAAATGAACTGCTATGAGCATTGATGTGGCTGTGTCACTGTAGTATACTGATTTTAAGTCTTTTGGATATATGCTGAGGAGTGAGGTAAGTGGGTTAAATGGTGGTTCCATTCCAAGTTTTCTGAGGAATCTCCATACTGCTTTCCAGAGTAGTTGCACCAGTTTGGAGTCCCCAGCAATGTATGAGTGTACCTTTTTACCTACATCCTAACCAACATTTATTGTTGCTTGTATTCTTGATAATTGCCATTCTGACTTGAGTCAGATGGAATCTCAGGGTAGTTTTGATTTGCATTTCTCTAATTGCTAGAGATGTTGAGCATTTTTTCATATATTTGTTGACCGATTTTACTTCTTCTGTGAAGTGTCTGGAACAGAGAACTCCTGTTTCCCCTGATCTGCTCCTGTCATTCAGTTAAACTTTAACCAACCAGCATTGTTCTGTCTTTGATATTGCCCTTGGTCTCTCACAGTGAATATAACCTTCCCCTGCTCCACCACTAGAATCTAGGCTAACTTGGTTCTGTGATGCCCCTTGTGAACCTCATCTCGTAGGCTGGAGACCTCTGCTCCTCTGCCTTCTTATACCCCAGGGCAAAAACCATTCTCTGGCCAGATGATGGCACCTGCCCCCTAGGAGAGGCTCTGAGTTCAAACTTTTTATGAAAATGCTTTGGAATTCCCAAAATCTCAAATAGATCTCTATGTTCAGACTGTTGAGAACCTCCTGATATATATTTTTTTCCTCTAAAAGTTCAGCAAAAAATGCTTTCAAAAGCACATGAATGAAAAGAACAAGGCAGCATGATGCAGTTTCTACAAGAAATCAATAGCTACTAAAAATATCCGTATGAAATGCCCTGAATGAAGCATCTGTAGTTTCAGAAGCCTTCAGCTAGCTCACCAGGTTTTGGCTGTAAAGTCTCATGGGGATAGTTCCCAAAATGGAAAAGGCATCTTTATTTCACACGATGGCTTTGTTTAAATCATGTTGAAACTGACATTTAGGTCTTCTTCTCTCAGATAGGTTTACACTAAGGTTTGTATAACTGCATTTATCTAACCATTGAGAAGGGAAAACAAAAGGAAAACTTTGGAAACAAAATGCCTGAGAAAATGGCCACACTGTGTGCCACAAGGGATTGTGGAATACCACCAGGGATGAGGACACACAAGGAGAAAAGGAGAGAAACCTAAGGTAAATACTCACGGACTTAGGGAGAGGCATAGTGTCAGGTTGTTTCCCCTCCTGGTTTTCACTGTAAGAAGTGGTCCACCTGAATAATGATAGATTCACTGGATCTTTGGTTCCACTAATAAATTCTTCCATTCTCCTAATTCATTCCCTCTTTAAGTCTCTACAATGGCTACTTCAAAACCTGCCTACTCTCATGAAACAATCTCATCAGATACCCATCCCCTTTACATATGCATCTTCCACTCCCCTGAGGATTAATCTCATACTATGAAATCAAGTTTAAAAGTCACAGAATAACATATCCAGTGTATTATCACTCATTCAAATAAGACCCCAAAACAGTGGTGAACAATGTCTATGGATACACACATATGTGATGACAATGGCCTCTGATAGCCACCAGCTTGCTTGGCACTCACAGTCAGTTCTGTTGACCTTCACAGGTCATCAGCATCAGACAAGGCCATTCCATGACCACAGTGGACCAAAACAAAACATGGTGGACTCAACCACTCCATCATTATATCTGAACATAAACAAAGATGTGAACAGTTTCCAAACCACAAAAATGATCACATATCCTTATTTCCTAGCTAATATGAATGACTGTTATTTCTTTAAAAGAAAAAAAAATACAACTTCAGTGTGGCTCTAGCCTGCCCTCCTAGATAAGATCTGCCAAGATATCTCGCCTAGAATTACTTCCTCTTTGGTTGGCAACCAGCCTGCAGGGGAGCCTGGGTCCTGCACTGAGTGCTCCTGACTCCAGGGTGCTTAGTCATCCTATGGTTCTCCTCCAGGGTGCTCAGCCAGCCCATGGTTCTCCACGGGGGGCAGCCAACTGCAAGTGTTTCTGGTGTTCGCTGGAAGGCAGGCATTGGTAAAGTAAAGAGACATAGGAAGGAGACACCCAAACTTAAGGACAGTACTCACATCTGAAGAAAAGAGGAGGAAGGTCTGAGGCCAAGAGAAAGGAAGCATTAGTTGTATTTCAACATTTTTCTAATCAGGGAAAACTAAATGATACATGACCAAACATGGCATCGATATATATTCCATGGAATGAATATATATATATATATATGAAACTATATATACATAGATCTCTTTTATTAGTTTCTCAGCTTTGTGTTCATTATTTTAATTCTGGTAAAATACACATAATTTAAAATTCATCACTTTAACCATTGGGAAGTGTGCAGCTCAGTGAAACCACATGCACTCATGTTGTTGTGGTCTCTTCTCCATCCATACACACTGCCTCTGGCAAAAGGGAAGCTCTGTACCATAAATCTCTAACTCTCCATTCCCCCCTTGTCCATCCCCTGGCACCCTCCATTCTACTTTCTGTCTCTGTGAACTTGACTATAACAGGTGCCTCACTGAAGTGGAATCACACAGCATCTGTCCTATTTCCTTATATGGCGAAATGTGTCATTATTTAAATCAAGATTTCTGTAGAAAGAGTAAAAGTCCTCCCCAGCCACATGCAGAGGAAAGGACCCTCAGTGTTATTATTAAAGCATACCCTTTCAGTCTACACCCAGAGGGCTTCTGCGTCTTACCTTCTCACCACAGTTATAATTAAATGTGTGTAGGTAAGTCTTGCCCACTAGAAGCCCCTGTCCTTGATAAAGAGAGGAGGCCTTATTTCACTTGTTACCTCCAATGTCCAACACAGTACATTACCAAGCATGTGTTGACTAAACGATGTTCTGTAAATATGTGTTGAATAAATGAATGAAATAATGACTCTATTGACTGACTTGTTGTTTGAAATCATCAACTTCACCTTAATGATGACAAAAACTTTTTGAAACATAACATTCAAGTTTTCAATTCCATTTTTCTTTCTCTTTTGCTTTTAGAGGAACCTCAACTATCCTTGAAGCTTCTGTGCACAATGAAGAGTCCCTTCCTTGCAAAGACAAGCAATCGCGTGACCTGTCTATCTTCTCCACAGCCTCATCTGGATGCATCAAGTATTTGAGACTTTAAGTAATCTTCAGGCAGCAGTAATTGAAGAGATTTTGTGGCTGCTGAAGCTGTGCCAATCTCCCCATTACTGTGGCCATAACTCAGCAAAGCACAGATAAGAAAGACTCCACGAAAATGGGGCCAAACATTCAGAATTCTAAGTCAGCTACTTCCTTTATTACTCCAAGCCCATTGTTACTCAGGATGCCAGGAAAAGGGACCTATCAAAATGGACTAGGAACTCAAACTCAGGGAAACATGCTAAATAAATGACACAAAATGGACCAATTAAATTATCTCTGACTAACTAAGTTTATCAATAAAAATGAGCCCAAATCTACTTTGTGTCTGAAACCCAGTGATGTGCACCCTGATCATAGAATAACCATAGGCTGAACATAGAAGACCTGAGCCCATGTCCCCATCTTGACCCTGACCAACAGCATGACCTTGGTCATTCCTGGAGCCTTGCAGACATCTGGTCTCCTCAAGGAGCAAATAGTATCATCTATTATAAGTATGTTAGAAGATTAAACAAGAAAAGGTAATGTCAGGATTTGTCATATATTGCAACTTACTCTGCAGATGAGATAGCATTTATTATTAAGAATTCATCAGAGAAATAATTACAGAAATCGTAGGATGGAAATTGAAATCATAATTTTGTATGTTGAGAACATTGGCTTCTATGGCAAAGCACCTTTACCTCACATTTCTGTGCTCCTCTAAGATGATCAGGAGGAAAAAAAATAGTTATATTTTAGATCATGTGCCCTAAAGTTATAAAAATACCCAAATGACATGTAGATGGGCTGACGGGGCTATATTCAGAATTTGCCTGGCTCCCAACATGTTCCACACCCTATTACTACATGTCTTCATTCCCCTTTTTCGCACTGACCTTGGCAACTGTATTAAACCTTCTCCATTCTCTTCAACCAAACCACCAAACCTGAAAATGTCCCTGACTCACAGCAGCTCACCTCACCTCCAACCTCCCAGAGAAATCTGGAGCCACCAATGAAGAATTCTCAAGAACTTGCCTGCCTTTTGCTTTTAGACCTAAGACCTAACTCCATCTGTCCCCCCGTCTCAACTCCACTGAAGCCAGCTTCCTTCTTCCTGGTTGTGGTCCAATATATCTACATCCTGTGAACATTTCCTCTATTTTTTTCCAGGTCTTCTAACTCATCATCTCTTCCTGGTTCTCAATGGTCACTCAAATATGCTCAACCTACTTTAAAAAAATCCTAAGCTGACTTCCCCTTTCAATTAATTACAGCCCTGTATCTTCTCACCTTTTCTCAGTCACACATCTGAAAAGTGTTGTCTACATTCACTCTCTCTATTTCTTCATTTCTCACTCATTTCCCAGCTTGCTGAAACCTGGCTTCTGCCCTAACAGCCAAGCAAACTACCGAGGTTGCCATTGATATCAAATAGCTTTGAGCCTCAGCTTAGCAAGGATCCAGCAGCACTGTGTGGGGTTCTCTACCTTGTTTTCTTCTCTTTTGTGGTCCCACTCCTGCCTTTCTGAATAGTTTTTCATTTCATCCTTCCCTGTCTTACAGTTAGAAGTTGGAGTTGATCAAAAATCATTCCTAGGTTGCTGCTCCTTTTCATTCTTGGTCCCACACAAAAGCAGACTCTCTGGTGGCTGTGCTCATTGTTTTCCACTGACCATGGTGAATGGACAACTCAGACCATACCTGTGCTAACACAGGGGTCACTTGTTGAAATATTAGTCCCATATGCTTCTTCTTCCCTCTTTATCATAATGGTACAACTGGGGAATGATGTGAACAGTAACACAAAATTTACCCCATTTGGTAATCTCAAAAAGTTGAAGGGCTAAGCATGGAGTTATTCCTGACATAGTCCAAGCAAAAGAAAAAACAAGTTTAATGTTTTTTCAGTCTTATCTTTAGACGGTGTTGGGGATCTCTGAGGGTTGTTCATTTTTCTGTTGTCTTGACTCAGATGTGATGAGTCCAGGTTGTGAGTAACGTCCCTTCCATTTCAGCCAGGTGTTAGTCCTTTCAGAATCAATTTGTTATAGACATAGTCTTCTGACTGAAATGGGTGTTGGAAATCAGTGGTCTCTTGGGGCTGGTTCTCCCATAGGTTGAACCTGTTGGAGAGACTTAAGAACAGGTTAGAACAGGAGAGGTTCTTGGTAAGGGTGGAGGAAGGGCTCTGGAAGCATTAACATTTTAATCTCTCTCAGGTCATTGCCTCCAACTTTCTGGATCCACACTGGCCCTTATTTTTGTGATTTATCCCAATTTACCTATCTATATTGACTGTCTTTAAAAATTTTTATTATTACCCCATTAAATTTAGGGACTTTTTACTTCTTTAAGGAAAGAGGGTGATGACCACTCTTGCTGCCTCAAGCTGAGAGGAGGTGATGTGGGGTGGGGCAAGCAGCAAAAATTCCTTTCTAGGGGTAAAAGTCTTGTTTTATGAAAGAAACAAAAAAACAAGAGTACAAAATAAATAGCATCTGAAACTTGTCAATGAATATCATGTAGCTGATAGAAATTAATAATCTCTTACCAGGAGGTGAAAGAACTGAGACGTTGTTTACATAAAAATGCCAACAAAGTCTAACAAAGCTAGAGAGGATAAGGCCTTAATTGTAAATCTTAACACTGTTAGAGTTATCAGTAATGTAAACACAATATTTAGTTGTTACTCAATGTCATCTGATTTTTGTAAAATATCTTTTTACTGGCATGATCTTTTTGTTTATTAGAGATCCCTTTATTTTTGTTACTCAGGGCTAGAGAATCATACTAGCAAACATTATATCTACTTGTATTGGAGGTTAGAAAGATCCTTAGGCCTTAAACTGACTAAAAACTTATAACTCTGGAATTTTCTTTTGATAATTATAGGTATTTTTGTCTAAGAATCTTTTTTACCACCTTCAGTTTTACTTATTTTGGGGGGCTAACACAAGTGTACATCTCAAGTTACATTAAAATAACTATTGTTTAGTTTTTGAAATGCCCAGGAATGACTATGTTTTAGTTTTAACTGTTCTTACTAGGTGTTTAAGATCAAGTTGGTCAAATTGACCTTGTTTCTATCTGCTGTTAAGAGTCAGCTGAGTTCCCACAGGGGTCACTCTTGGGGAACTTGAGAGCAGCTTCTTATCTCCTTTAGTGACATTTGCCTGGTAGGGTCTCCTTGATGAGGTGGCTTCCATTGGAAGCATTAGGAATGGCTCCCTTTCCCAAAGACCCTCCTCTGTAGCAGGTGCCCTGATTGGCTTCTCATCCTTAGGGGTCTCTTCAGTCTCCCTGATGGGAAGGTTGTGTGGCCCAGAGTTGCAAAGCTTCTTAGAGTAGTTCTCTTGTTCCCTGGTTTAGGGTGACTCTGAGGGCAAGAGAAAAATATTGATTCTCTTGACCCCTTTATTTTAATCTCAATCTTTAGGTTTTGATCATAAACATCCAGCAAGTCAGTTTCACCAGTCATACCATAAGAGTACTGAGTTTTAACTTTAATGTCTATGACTTTATAGTTATTTACCAACTTTTATTAAACTGGGGTCTATATTATCTGTCCTGTAGGTGATGGCTTATTCTCTCAAATTAATTTAGATTGTTCTTGAAGCAGTACGTCTGTAAAACATTCATCAGTCAACAGAGTTTACAATGAAAATACAAAATGGAATTAACAACAGTGAACACATAATTATTTGTGTAATAGCTACCTTAAATTTTCACTGAGCTATATATTATATCCCCTGTTTGAGATCACAATAATTTTATAACAAAAATCAATCTTTTGAATATAAATTTAAATGAGCTGAAGTCTGACTTATTTTGGAGCCATTGTAACTTGTAGTAAGGTGGGAGGCAGAACCTTATCTCAGGTAAGGCAGGGCTCTCCATAAATCTTAGGTAAGTGGTCTAGTTCTGAAGCTGCTCTTTATATTTTTGTTAAATACCATTTAATAAAGTTTACATATATTGTTTCCTAAATTTATATGAATGTTAGTTAACACAGTATGATATTACACCTAAAACATGAATCAAAGAAAGATGAGAGAGCTTTTAACTTTTCTTTTGTGTAGTAAAGTGGCAAAATGTTTTCCTGTTTCATGATATTAGCCTTTAAACAGATCAGACTCTCATTATCTTTTAGAAATACATTTACATTTTTATCCCAGTGCATAAGGTAACACAAGGTTCAGGTCTAGTTACAGAACACTAAATGATACAAATAAATCCCCAATAAAATTTCTTATTCTGATAAGTTTAAAATTACCATTACAACTTTAGGTTGGAGAACACAGCTTGATAAACTGTTCATTTAAACCATTAAAGACTTGTATACCTGGAAGTTATGAACACATTTAATATATAAAAAAGAGTAACAGAATTATAATTGCATTGATTTTTTTATATTAACCATGTTTAACTTTTAAAGAAAATTTAGACTTTGTTATGTAGTACAATACTCTAAAATAACAGTTACTGTTTAACCAGAATTGTACAAACCCCCAATTTTTAAGATTAGTTACTCTAAATAAATCTTAACAGATACAATGTTAAGAGTAAACTAATGTTTTAAGAATTATTGGTCATTTTAGCAAATAGACTTAAATTAGATTTTCATCAGTTCATTAACATTTGACCTTAGGAAAAACCCTTGAATAGTTTTAACTGTTGTGATACTTACATATACATGTAAACCTTTTAAAATGTACCCTTAATTAACATTTTTTAGTCTCTTAATTAGACCCTCTTGTTGTTTACTTAGCAATATTACAGCTTTATTTGATCACATAAAGACACTTTTACCTAGAAACATTTTTTACTAAATATATTTTTATATCTAAAACCTTGTAATGTTTTAAGTTTTTTAATCAGTTGATTTCTTTTTTTTTAATTTATATTCTGAAACAACCCTTATAAATTTCTGAATTTAGATAAATTACTCCATTTTAATCAGATGAAATGCTTTGTTACTTTTAGAACTCTATTTAAATATTGTTGAAACTTTTGGACCCTTTATATAGAATAATACCTGTTACGACTTTTAGTAAACATGTTTTCAGTGATAACATAAAGTAAATTTAAATCCTTTTTTTATTTACTAATTTATGAAAACATCAAAAATGTTTCAAGTATGTTACCCTGTGGAATTTAAGGAGTTAAGAGTACTTGATGTTATATTTAACAGTTAGCATTTTAACTTTTTAAACCAATCAGATGTCTCTAACAAACACATCCATGATCAATCCCATATATGTTAAAACTAATTTAGTTATTTTTTAAAACCAAGATATCAGATAAGTGTGTTAGGCCATATCAGTCATTTCTTTCCTGTTGAAGAAAAATCTAGAAACAATGAGTATTAAACATTTTATAAAACTAACATTTTATTTACTTTTTGACCACCTGGAAACAAAACTGTGATACTAACTTGAAAGTCATATTTTTTATTTACCCATTTTAAAAACCTTTTAAATCATGTGAATCAAAAGCATTTGGATCTATTTTCTTAATTTTAATTTATGAACTCACATGTCAATTTTGGTACCAAATATATGTAGACATGACAATACACCAGTGTACATATACATAAAATAAACAGATAGACAGAGGTCTTATAGCTTATTTTTTCAACCTATTAGATTGAGAGTTAACCCTTGTAAATTGACCTTTGAATGAAACAGCATTAAAAACTTTCTAGTTTGATAAAATAGGTCTGATAAAAAATTAACCTAGGCACACCAGATCAAAATTATGAACTCAAAAAAAATAGAATTTTAAAGTCTTTTTGGCCTCCATCTTGATGTGGTCCCTCTCATCAGAGATGAAAAGGAATTAAGAGAGTATAGACAAAGGTTATGCCCTATCCCCCCCTGAAGGAGTTTCCCTAAGAGACAGCAAGAGAGCTGCTTTCCATTGGTCTCCTTGGGAGAGCCCTCTCAGGTTGGGGTCTTATTCTAAACCAGTTTTTCTGGTCTCTTGGATGACAGCCATCAAAATTTTAGCCTGGCATTTTGGTAGACCAAGTTCAATAGATGGAAGTTCCTATTGGCAACTGTTGATATTTTAATGTAAACCTTAGTGAACATGGTTAAAAACCTTTTTAACAATTTTTTTTCCAAATTTGACTATAAAACATTTGATCAAGATGTTGGGGCTGCCCAAAGACAATTTGGTGATCCCCTGAGGGGGCCATCTGACCTCAAAAGTTGGTCATTCTCTCTCACAGAATTTAGAGAGAGAAAAGACATCCCAGAGGGTTCCATAGTCACTGGCTCTCTTCTGGAATTCCTGGAAATCAGTTAACATGCACTGGAGGGGAGTACATGACTGACGTGAGGGAGACTGACCCACGCTTACACTTTAGGGCAACAAAAAACAGAAAAGGACAAACAAACACAGAACAGATAAAACACCGAAGACACGGACAAGTGGCCACTCTAGATTCCAGACCAGAGGGACTGAGCAACGTCTTGCTAGTCCTGGACTTGGGAGGTAATGCTGCATCCAGCCTTCCTCAGAGTCCCCAGATGTGGATCCGCCAGAAACAGACTTACTGGTCCCCCAGGGGTGCAGAAATAGGTGACTCCCTCGGAGAATTTAGTTCAGTCCTGGGGCGGGGATCCACACACTGTGCAGCCTGGGGCTGAGGAACTTCTCTCAGAGGACTTCCCCTAGGAGCAACGTTGTGGCCTCTCCCCTCCGCAGGAGTTTCCAGGTCAGTGGTGAGCGGTGGTTGCCCACCAGGCAGCGAGGATCTCGCTGGGGCCTCCAAATGTTATGGGGCACAAATTAAGAACAGACCAATCACCACCGAGAAGTCCAAATTTGAGAGTCTTTATTAAACTGACTGGCTGACTGTCTCACACAATGGCCCCAGAAATGGCTATTGGGAGAACAGCCCTGACAATAGGGTTGTAGGGGTTCTTATACCAAAAATCACATCGATCATAAGTGTCTGTTGCTGTGATTTGAATTTACACATTAACATCATGAGATCATTGATGCAGGGGGATGTGGGTCAAAATGACCCTTATCTAGGTACAAACTAAAGAATGGATGCTAACATCCACACAGTCCCTGTTCAAATGGTACATTGTTTGGGAGCAATAGGAATCAAAAGAGAGCAATTTTTTACTACATAGGAGTTGCCATTGTACATTATTAAACATGTCACACCAAGTAACTGATGATGGGTACAGAGTTGGGGTGTTCCCATGGAAGAAGCTTATTTCCTACCTAACATGGAGTCTCAGAGGAAAACAGAGTCTGTTTAGTCATTTCCCTTAGAGTCTGGCCTATAACATTTTCATGAAGTCAGATGTGTCAGACCATCACAGTGTGTGCTGTCTTTTTTGAGGCCACATGTCAGGGTGTCGTCTGGTAGGATCCCTCATATGCCGAGCGTCCAAACAGAGTTGTGCAGTATCAGGCAGGAGTGGGCCATTCCCACAGCACCTGCCTCCAGTCAGGCAGGCCGCACCTGGGGCTCTCAGTCCAACCCAGCCTGTGTTAGACTCTGGAAGAGATGAACATGCTTCTTGAATGTGACCCCCTCTGCCCATCCAGTTCCGCCTTGTGTCTTCCACAGATGAACGGCTGTTGCCCTTACTTTAGAACAAGGTGGGCAGGGGGCTCACAGGCCGCCACATTCAGTTTGTGTTCCTATCACCCTGGGAGTGGGCTGCTGGCCCATTTCACACGTGAAGAATGTGAGATCCAAATGGGATGAAATTTCCAGAGACACAGCTCTGCCTGACCCTGGATCTTCCATCCCTAACCCTCAGGGGCACTGCCCCAGGGAAGACAACCTCCTCTGAGTACCCAGCGTCCTCAATGTCCTTCCTGGGCCTCATTCCCAGGAACTTCTATATCACCTTCTCCAGGGTGGCCTGTATGTGTGTGTGTGTGTGTGTGTGTCCTCCCCCACAGGACCTTCCTGCTCTGCTGGGGACATCATCTGCAGCTACACAATGCGGAGGGTGGCACAGCCTTGCACAAGGTTTGACTTGCCACTTTCCATGAGTCAACATGAAATTTTTCTTCTCTCTTTTTTGTTTTTCTTTTTGGTACCATGGATTGAACTCAGGGGCGCTTAACCACTGAGCCACAACCCAGGCCTATTTTGTACTTTATTTAGAGACAGGGTCTCACTGAGCTGCTTAGCACCTCACTTTTGCTGAGGCTGACTTTGAACTCATGATCCTACTGCCTCAGCCTACCAAGCTGCTGTGACTGGAGGCATGTGCCACTGTACCCTGCTTGGCATGAAATTTTATTACTAATTAATAATTTCATTGCAATGAAAAAATTTGCATCACAACCCAGTACGGGCTTCCACAGGTGCTGGAAGGCTGGATGTGCCCAGGAGCTGGACTGGGTCATGCACAGAGCTCAAGTGCGGGAGGCGCCCTTTGGGTTCCTGGAAGCATGGTGCTGTGAACCACTCAGCAGACGTGAAGAAGAGTAAGGGAGCCGCCCACGCTGGGCCCGCACTGTGTGGAGCCACCTCCAGGTGGTGGCCCACTGCCCGTAGCTGCCGCAGTCTGCAGAGTGCCTTGGCTGTCTGGAGCCTGCCCCTGGCCAGGGCCTACCCAGGTGCCTGAGGGAAGCAGCTGCTGCCCTCCCAGGCTGCAAGCCCAGCAGAGCAGACCTGGAACCAGGAGAAATGGCCATCAATCCAAGGTTGTGAGGAGAAAAGGGTCTTGGCACTGGGTTTTCTCCTCAGCGGAGGGCAGCTCAGGACCCCTGGGCAGCACCCAGCCAGGTGCTTCTGCATGAAGCTGGTGAGAGGCCTGGGTCTGCAGTGCACACTGGGTCCTGCTTCATCTTCACAAGGGCTGGAGAGGGAACATGTCTGCCATCTGCTAATGGGAAGCCAAGGCTTGGACTGTGGTGGGCAGCCCTGGCTCAGTCAGATCTTTTTCTAATGGGGCTGGCTGTGTCCCCACTGTGACAGCCAGGCAGAGGCTCCCCTCAGGCTGGGTGGATGCTGCACAGCGGTCACCCCAGGCTAGATGGACCTGCACATACAGCACATTGTCACTGCACGATCTCTTTTTTGGACCTTCACAAACTGATTCTAAACCCATATCCACGTGTAGAAGGTCAGGGGTCTGCAATGTACTGTAAAGGATGATGGCCGAGGATTCCCCTGCCACACTGGACAGCAGTGGTGAAGCTGCTGTCCCTGAGCCAGGGTGCTCCTGTGGGAGCAGAGGCAGCACTAAGCTGGAGTGCAGGCTGTGGACCTCGCGGAATGGAGGATGAACCCCAGCTGGGGTGCCCACCCTGCCTGCTGCCCCTATGGAAGCATGACACCAGACACACGGATGAGTGCAGTTGGTGAGGCCCCAGGTAGAGGCTCAGACCCCGCACAGCTGTGGAAGACCTCAGGGAAACATCCTTGCCTGCTGGACAGGGGATGGGTCTGAGGTCATCAGGCACCTCACAGTGCCCGGCGGAAGGGGAGAGGAGGGTGAACTGGACAGCATGACCATCAGCAGTGTTGCCCTAATGAGGTGGGGGGACACCCACAGAGTGAGAAGGGGGCTGGGCAGATGAGTCTACGGCTGGTGGAGACCACCGTCCAGAGAGGCAACATCCACTGGGGCTTTGAGCACTGAGGTCAGGGGGCAGCTACAGGCCAGTGGGAGCCACCAGTCAGCAGGTGATGGAGCCCTTGCGTCTGCAGAGGTGCCTGGGAGAGAGCCCACTGTGGGTGAGGATGGGCAAAGACCTGAGCGGGTGTGTCAGGAGCAAATCCTGGAGCCTGAGAGCCACCAGAGCCAGGTGCAGAACGCAGCCTGCAGCCATGCTAGGAGCACCTGCGGGACCTGTGGCTGGACTGAGGGGCACACCGCTCCCTCCATGGCCAGTACCCAGAGGAGGTGACTGCCCACAGGGACACCACCTCCTCAGCAGGACTCAGTCTGTGGAAATGGGAAGATCCCAGGGTGACCTGGGGAGAGGAGCCCATGGAGGGACATTGCTGGCATAAGTGTGGAGAGCTGGCCAGGCTGGGCTGTGAGGGCCGCTTGGTCACAGGTGAGGCAGGGAAGAGGGTTTTCAGGCTCCAGCAGGCCTGTCCCCCAGGGGTGGGAGTGGGGACTGCACAGGGTGCCCTGTGCTCCTCACGCTGCAGGCGGGCTGGTACTGCATGTTGGGAAAGACACATTTTATAATAAATCCACAAAGGAGGGGTGAGGAGAGCTTCACAGGCTGATGTTTCTTCATCCCAAACAAAAACACACTGAGTCTAATAGCAATAGAAGGAAACTGTTAAAACATGTGAAGCACATTTGCCAAAGTTGGGGCAGACATGGGCTGAGTGCCCACGTGGCCTACCACTCCAACCTGGAGGGCGAAGGCTAGCTCACTGGGCCCTGTCAACAGGCGTAGCTCTGGAGGCACAGTGGGGGAGCAGAAAGCCGCTGGCCCTTTCTTCCTAGTTGGTATGATTTTATAACTCGGAAACCTGCCCACGGCTTATTATGAGAAAGAGTTTTTGTTTTGTAGATACAAAGAAGGCAAATGTGCAACAATCAGTAGCTTTCTCTAACCCTGTTTCTCTTTTCAACTATGAAAAATTTCTCATTTCCAACAAAATTGGCAACAACTTATTAATACTGAAAGTATTCATAAAAAGGAATAGAACATTATTAATCTATTTGTAAGAAAGAAATACAGCCTACATTAGAATTCTAAAATCTATTTGGAAGAAATAACCCAAACACTAATATATAAAGAAACATGCCTGTTTCTTATCGGAAAACATCATTGTGAAACTGGATTCCACGTCACTGTGTGCACGCACTGTAGTCCACGTGGACACCAGTGGCTGCTGCTGTCATCAAGGTGGACTTGAAGCTGTGACCTAGAGAGGGAAACCTTCTGAGAGTCCCCAGTTCATCTCTGATAAAGAAGGCAGGTGAGGAAGGACTGTGGAGAACTAACCCTTCCTGGAACCACAGATGGGGACAAGGCTCACTGCAGGACAGGCCCACAGTGCACTGCTGGAGGTGGGAGGTGGGTTCAGTAGCTGGCCACCCTGGAACCACCATCAGTGAGCATGACTCTCAGGAGGATCAAAGCTCTGAGGGTTGTTAATCATGGAGTCGCAAAAATCAGAAGGTGTGAACCGCATCTGAGTGGGGTTGTCTTCACAGGCAAGGTTGGGGGCCTGGAGGCTGGAGGGGAGAGGGCAGGGCCTCGACCACCAGGCAGGGGTCCACCATGTCCACTGCATCAGAGTGAAGGGATATTCAAAGGGGAGGAAAGGTAGCAGTGAACACAAACCGATGTCAGCCACTGAGGGGAGGTGGACACAGGTGGGAAGCAGTGCTCTGTCATCAGCTGGGAAAACATCCACCTCTGGTGACCTGGTGCTGTCAAAATGAGGGAATGGCTCCTTCAGACCTGGCTGTGTGACTGTACATCACCATGACACACACCTATGTATAGCTGTGACAACGTAGAGAGACCTCTTCTGTTGGGAACAAGGAAGGAGTTGAGTGGGCTTTGCCTTGACTCCTCCTTAACCTTCCCCCTCTAGCTTCTTGTTGTATGCAACCGCTGCCACCAAAGAGGGAGGAGACTTGGATCCAAGATATATGGACATGGGTCCTGCCCTCCACAGCCCCAGGAATGCAGGTGTGAACATCCTCTGGGCTGGTGGCTGGTGACTGAGCTGCCTCCTGGGCCCCAGGTGTCCCGGTGGCCTCTGGAGGCCCTGGTGCTCTCTCTGCTGATGTTGCACTGGTGGATCTGTTCTCCAGTTTGGATGGTGCATCTCCCCCCAGCTCAGCGGGTATGGCCGTGAGCTGTGTCATCAGAAACTGGGGCTGTTCTGCTGGAGGCACTTCCACTAGCACTGCAGCTGCAGAAGGAAAGAGCCCAACATGAACGCCTTGCCCCGGACATTTTCTGCTTGCTTCCAGCACCTGCCCTGAGAGTAAGGCAGCTCTTCTCCTATGGCAGGTGTCTTCTCAGACCAGGGCCACCAGGCTTTTGTGGCTCAGAACCAAAAACGAGTTCCTGTGGGGGCAGAACAAGGCTTCCTCACACCATCATCCACACCAGTGTCTTCATCACAGGCCCAGACTCACTGGGATCGGGGTGCTCCAGCTGTGTCAGGAGTCCATTCACATGGAGGCTCAGCTCCATCCCAGGCATGGTGACCTTCAGGAAGGTGTCGAGACACATCAGGGTGTTCAGACCCGGGGCCCCCAGAAGTCTTCAGGATTTGTACGCAGCAGCATTTGGATGATGGAGCAGAGGGTGCTGTGGAGGTGGGAGTGGGCAGGCAGCCATCAGCACCTGGCACGTCAGGCTGGACCCTCCCAAGGCCCCTCCATGTTGGGCTTCCCTCAGCGTGGCTTGGCAGTCCCCAGGCAACAGGGCGAGGTGGGCGATCCTGAGGGACATGTGTGGCCGGTGGTCCCCCAGCTTCTGTCCAGTCTCCATGTGGGAGAGTGTGGTTGCTCTGCCATGATCAACCGTGTTGGAGGGGTCCTCATGGGGCCTGGTCCTGGGACCCCGGCCAATCCTCTGATCCTTGGATCCCTGACCCTCCCCTCTGTGTCCTGCTAAGGCAAAGACATCTGCTGGGAGTCACAGCATGTTGGACCTGGCTTTGCCCAGCCTCCTATACACCAGCCTCCCAAGTGCCCCGTCTGGACAAGGGGATCCTTCCTCTCTGACTAAAGACCACTCACTACTTCACTTTAAGCTGCTCCTCCTCCTCTTGTGCCCCCAGTTCTCCATCCCTAGAGAAGGCCAGGCGGTGTCACCTCTTACAACCCAGGCCCCTTACCTCCTATGTGCCTGGTGGGATTGGCCAACTTCCTGAGAGTTGGGACTCCCAAGTGCTGGGAGGTGTGTCTCCCTCCTCCTGAGAGACAGGCTACCTTGAGAGATGAATGGACCCACCACCCTTTGCTTTTCTGTCTCCAGGCCTGGGACCCCGCATGCATCCCAGGGGGCCCTGTCAGGCTCTGTGGTGATGAGGGACCCTCCCAGAAGTGATCCACACTTTCCTTTTCTTCCCAAATGTGGAAGCTGCTTTCCTGAAGCCTCAGAGCTTGAGGACAGGCCGAGGGAGAAGCTCAGAGCTCTGGGCCCCAACCTGAGGCCAACCTGCCAGGGCTCCTTCTCTTTGGTCCTGCACACACCCAGGCAGGGTGGTCCTTGTTTCCATTCCTTCCACAGTAATGGGGTTCAGTGATGCCCGGTCTCTCACACATCCTGGAGTGGGCGGGTCCCTCGGCTGGGAAAAGGGGCGCACCTTCTGCACAGCTGCTCCATCTGCTTGTGAGTGCTGGTAAGACTCTGGTAGGTGCACAGGAATTTGTGGATGAAGGCCTCATTGCCCCTCTGCATGTCATTGATGATGTCCTCCACCACAAGCACCTAGAAAGTCTGCACCAGCCTGGACAGGTCCCCTGGCACAGCTTTGCTCTGTTCCTCCTAGTGTGGGCACGAAAGGGGACACTTCAACATGGAAAGAGTGGCAACCTGCAAAGGATGCTGGCGGATCATCAAATGAGATCCAAAGAGGTCCTGCTCTCTTTGTATCCTTTTCTCTCTCTCTCTCTCTCTCTCTCTCTCTCTCTCTCTCTCTCTCTCTCACACACACACACACACACACACACACACACACACACACACACAGCCTTGAAGAACTGCAGTCTCCAAGACAAGATCAGAGTGGGGGGCTACCCTAAGCTCACCTGCTCTGAGCTGCTGTGTCTCATTCTCCAGCTCCTCCTAAACCTTTGCCAGATGGTAGGGGGCTGGAAACTGACCCAGCGCCTCCACATTTGGGACAGGCCCCTGCTCAGGGACTTCCTGAGGCCTGTGCAGGCACCTGTCGGGAGACAGCAAGAGCTCATGGCTCTGGATTGCTATCTCCAAACAACTGAACAGACTGGGCTGTGCCCAATCTCTGGTGCCTGGCTACCAGGGTTCCAAGTTCTCTTTGTTCCATTGCCGGGAAGTGAGGTCAATTCCTTGGGTCCCCTTACCTGAGGCACTTCCTCACAAAACAGGAGTCATCTTGGAGCCGCCCGCTCCCCTCGCCTGTGACACAAGTGAGAGTGGCTGACCCACACACCCTCCCTATGAGCTCAGCAAAGGCCTGGGGAGCAGCTTCCCAGGAGTGGGAGGCAGATGGGTTCAGATCCTTCCCCTCCTTGTGCTCTCTGTGTGACACTGGATGAGCCATTGGAGCTTGCAGGGCCTCCCTAGCTGCCCATATGTGTTGCAGGGTCCTTCTGCCATCTGCTCTGAACTTGTCCCCAGGTGTGTGGGTCATCACCCACCTGTATCACCTGGGGAGCCTCTAATGCTAGGGTCACAGGCTGATCACTCACAAACTCACAAATGAGGCAGTCACAGGGAAGAGGGAGCAAGCACGATAGGCCACACACCATTCTGAGTCCAACAGTGACCGAGGGAACATCCCTGACCTCCTGGCCATTTCATCTTCCTGTGCCACATACTGAGCCTCCACCCACCTCAGACCTGGCAACCCAGCACACGAGGCAGCTTCCTATTTTCTCATCCTCATATTGAGGCTCAGTGCAAGTAACTTCTCACTGGTCAATTAGTCACTAACTAAAGATTCAGAGCTGGAACCAAGTTCCATGCTCCCCAACAAAGAGTCAGAAGTAGGATTTCTCCACTCCTCTCTGAGACCATGAAAGAGTTTCTTTCCCAACAAGAAAACACTGTGTTTGCTTCTTCTGTTCTGTGTTCTTCTGGGTCCCAGGGATGGAACCCAAATGCATTAAACCATGGCTGCTCCTGGCTCCTGGTTCTCTGTTTGGAGAATGGTCCTCTGCTCAACTGAGTAGGGCCTCTCTCCTTTGCTGAGGCCAGTGTAGAACTGGTGTCCTCCAACCTCAGCCTCCTGAGTAACTGAACAGAGGGGAGTTTGCCACCGTGCCTGGAAGGAACAGTTCAACAATCAAAAGACGCTGTCTCAGGGAGTCTCCTCAATGGCACTCTAGGTGTGGTCACTGCGTCTCATCAATGATGAGGTTGGAACTAACGCTGTACCCATGACCACACTGTCAGTTGAAGGAGAGCAGGTCAAGACCCTGACTGGGAAGAGCAGTGCAGAAGATTCCACTGCACACGTGGCCGACCTGCTGTCCCCATGCTTGATGTTCCCAAGGCAGTGACAAAGGAGGACTCGGAGGCTGCCGAGGGGCTTCCTTGGAACCTGCAGTGTCTAAACACTGTGCTGCTGCACTGCAACCCAGACCCATCAGCATCCCCAGTGGCCCCTGATACACTGCTGCCCCGGCGGCCTACCTGGGCCCCAGCTGCCAGGATGGGGCTTTGGGTTTCCTGTTCCCTGGCTCTCAGCCTCCTCCTCCTTGAGAGGCCACCCACCCGCAGACTCCTCCCCCGGCAGAGCAAGAAGGCAGCAGCCTCCACTCCTGGGCAGCTCCTCTGCTCTGAAGTGCAACCCCTCTGTCCCTCCTGCTCTGTGCCAGTCTCTCAAAGCTACATCTGGCAGTGACTCTGGGAGGCAGGGGCTGGAGACCCCCAGGTAGGGGCCAAAGAGCTCTTGGAGCTGCTCCAGAGTTGGAGGCAGAGATGTTGGAGGAGTTCTAGGGACAGAGGAGGAACTGTCTCACCACCTGGCCCAGCACCTTGGGCTGATGGGAGGCAGGTGACAGAGGTTTGCTGTCTGGGCCACCTGGGTGATTCAATTTTAAAGGACACATTTTCAATTGGATTTCTATAAAAAGTAACAGAAGCGGTGGTTTATTGACAGAGCACAGAAAGGAAAAGATTAGGATTGCCACGATGCTCTTTCAGGAAAAACCCAAGTCAAACAGCAAAGTGATTCTAACTGCTCTGAGACGTCAAGGTGGTGTGACGTGACTGGGCATTTCCTCAGAAATGGAGAGAGGAAGCCAAGTCTGGGGCAGCCATGGATCACCCATGATTGAAGGTAGAGACTCAGCAGAGGGGTAGTGTGAATTGATCCTCTCTGGAAGTTTGTTTATTTGCTTATTTTATTTATTTCTTTATTTTGGTACCGCATGGATTGAACCCAGGGGCACTTAAACACTGAGCCACATCTCCAGCCCTTTTTATTTTTCTTTTAGAAACAGGGTCTCACTGAGTAGCTTAGGGGTTTGCTAAGTTGCTGGGGCCAACCCTGATCTCACCATTCTCCTACCTCACCCTCCTGAGCCACTGAGATTATGGGCATGCACCCCACACCTGCTGGAAGTTTCCTTTTCTGTGTAGGAGTATGTTGTTAATATTTGATATCAGGAAGACGTTATGACTACCAACCTGGAGTCTGGATCCAGATGTTCTCAGTTCACATCGTACTGTATTGTGTATTAGCTATGTGGCCTTGCTTGGTACTTAACCTCTCTCAACTTCTGCTACAGGGAATCATTATAGCGCTTTGGTTTAAATGTGTCCTGCAAAATTTCAGGCGTTGGAAAACTCACCCCCAAATTCATAAATTGATGCTAATTGGAGGTGGGGCCTTTAGGAAATAATGAGTGTTAGATGAACTCAGAAGTGTGGTGTCCCCTGATGGCGTTGGTGGTTTCATAAGAGCAGAATGGGAGAGCTAAGCCTGCTTTCTGACCTGGTGATGATGCCACTGACCACATTGTGATGCAGCAAGAAGGCCCTCCCCAGAGGCAGGCACCTTGATCCCAGCCTGCATAAATGAGAGAAAGGTGTTTTTCTTCTTTATAGATTACCCAGTCTCTGGCATTTTGTTGTAGTCACATAAAACAGTCTAAATAAAGTATCTCTCTCATAGGTTTGTCATATGGATCAAATGGCTTCCTAGACCAGGCATTCCTAACAAGCACCTGGCACGTGGAAAGTGCTAAATGCAAGTTAGTTGTCAATATCATTATTTTTTGGCTAGTATACAAAATAACACACAAAAATGTTTTTCCTGCAAGATGAAACTAGTCAATCTAGTTACATCAGAAATGAGGAAGTACAAAGTCTTATGCAGCTGGATTCAAATATGTGTTTTCTTTGTCTTGACTTGATCTGGAATACTGAATTATTGCTTAAACTGATAGTAAGTGTTCTTATAAAAATACCTAATTGGCCGGGCCAAACACATAGAGCCCCAATGACTTGAGAGCTGATATAGGATCATAAGTTCATGGGCAGCCTCAGCAACTCATCCAGGCCCTAAGGAATTCAGCCAGGCCCTGTCTCTAAATTTTAAAAAAGGACTGGGGTCCTGGCTCAGTGGTCGAGCACCCCTTGGTTCCACTCTGGTACCAAAACAAAAACAAAAAAGCCCACAGCTAATCCCACCTAATTGGCATCATCCAAACTTTGAAGAATTCATGGAGCTGGAATTTCTCGAAGGAAGGTTTGGTTCTTCTGTCTTGATGGCCAAGATCCTCATTTCCAGCAGCGCCCCCCCCCAGGACTTATGATATAGAATTGAACAGACATAGGCCTTCAATCAGTACATGGTTGACTAATGTATGGCAGGAACCAGCGACCTGTGTGTTAGCGGTGGTCCTCGTGTCAGGGTTTCCTGCTTGTGACCAGAAGGAGATCGATTTAGAGGAGGGTAAGTTTATTTTGGCTCAGGGTTGCAGAGACTCAGTCCCTGGTCAGTGGGCTCCAGAGCTCTGGGCTAAGGTGAGGCAGATCCTGGTGGAAGGGTGCGGTAGAGGAAAGAATCTCAGCTCAAGGTAGCCCGGGAGCAGAGGCAGAAAGAGCAAGGGACTTGGACAAACTGTTACCCCAAGGACACGCCCCGTGACCTACTTCCTGCAGCCATACCCCGACCTGCCCATCTTCCTTCATCCATTCCTATTAGGCTGCTCCTCAGCTGGTCATCCCCTTGTGCACATTCCTGCATGGTGGTGCACAGGAGATTTTGGGGGACACCTCATATCCACACCTTAACAGTTGTGAACTTCGGGGTCTAAAATCCGGATCTTTTGCTTAACTGATAACTCAAATAACCGCTGGGCACAGGGGTGTGGAAGGATGTACTTTGCTTTTCCTGAGTGGTTTCCTTCCAATCTTCCTCCGGAGATACTTAGAAAATGCCCAGAATGGCTGCTCCACACCAAGTGCATCGACCGAACAGTGCCCTGGCCCTAGGCAAGGGCTGTGATGTGGCTGCGCCCACCTGGACTGGAAATCTGGGCCCCCAGGCAGCCCTGGAGTCTGGTTCCCAGGCTCTGCAGTCCCGGTGGCACTGCTGCTCCCTGCTGGCCGTCCCCTGAACATGCACCCCCTCCCCTGCAGGCTCTTCAGAGGATGAGGTGGTGCCCAGGCCAAAGGTCACAGCTGGTTAGAAACTTCTGCAAAACTCAACCCTCCCAGGCAGCTGCCCATCAGCCCTCTGTGGGACCTGCAAGAAAATGTTCTCTTTCTCTGCTGAATCCACTGGTGGTGGATGCAGTGCCATTTCAGTGTGTCCAAGAGATTTTTTCAAGTTAATTTTTTTTATTTAATTGCAATATATGGCCATCATGTTCCAAATGACTGGTAGGGCACTGTGACCATTCTGCTTTTTTGGAGGGGCCGGGGGGTGGGTGAGTACGAGGAATTAAACCCAGGAGCACTTAACTACTGAGCCATATCCCCAGCCCTGTTTTGTATTTTAGAGACAGGGTCTCACTGAGTTGCTCAGGGTCACCCTTTTGCTGAGGCTGGCTTTGAACTCATGAGACACCTGCCTCAGCCTCAAAAGCTGCTGTGACTGCAGGCATGTGCCACTGTGCTCTGCTTGGCATGAAATTTTATTACTAATTAATAATTTCATTGCAAAAAAAAATTTGCATCACAACCCAGTAGGGGCTTCCACAGGTGCTGGAAGGCTGGCCGTGCCCAGGAGCTGCACTGGGTCATGTTCAGAGCTCAAGTGCAGGAGGCGCCCTCTGGGTCCCTAGAAGCATGGCACTGTGGAACCCTCAGCAGATGTGGAGAGGGGTGAGGGAGCCGCCCATGCTGGGCTCGCACTTTGTGGAGCCACCTCCCGGTGGCAGCCCACTGCCCGTAGCTGCCGCAGTCTGCAGAGTGCCTTGGCTGTCTGGAGCCTGCCCCTGGCCAGGGCCTACCCAGGTGCCTGAGGGAAGCAGCTGCTGCCCTCCCAGGCTGCAAGCCCAGCAGAGCAGACCTGGAACCGGGGGAAATGGCCATCACTCCATGGCTGTGAGGATAAAAGTCTCTTGGCACTGGGTTTTCTGCTCAGCAGAGGGCAGCTCAGGCCCCCCGGGCAGCGCCCAGCCAGATGCTTCCACACAAAGCTGGTGAGAGGCCTGGGTCTGTAGTGCACACTGTGTCCTGCTTCATCTTCACAAGGGCTGGAGAGGGAACGTGTTTGCCATCTGCTAATGGGAAGCCGAGGCTCAGACTGTGGTGGGCAGCCCTGGCTGGATCAGATCTCCTTCTGATGGGGCTGGCTGTGTCCCCACTGTGACAGCCAGGCAGAGGCTCCCCTCAGGCTGGGTGGACGCTGCACAGCGGTCACCCCAGGCTAGGTGGACCTGCACATACAGCACATTGTCACTGCACGGTCTCTTTTTGGGGCCCTCTCAAGTTGATTCTAAACCCATATCCACGTGTAGAAGGTCAGGGGTCTGCAATGTACTGTAAAGGATGATGGCCAAGGATTCCCGGCCACACTGGAGAGCAGTAGTGACGCTGCTGTCCCTGAGCCAGGGTGCTCCTAGTGGCAGCAGAGGCAACACTAAGCTGGAGTGCAGGCTGTGGACCTTGCCAGATGGAGCATGGACCCCAGCTGGGGTGCCCACCCTGCCTGCTGCCCCTATATAAGCATGACACCAGACACACAGATGGGTGCAGGTGGTGAGGCCCCAGGGAGAGGCTCAGACCCTGCACAGTCTGTAGAGGACCTCAGGGGAACTTCCTTGCCTGCTGGACAGGGGACGGGTCTGAGGTCATCAGGCATCTCACAGCAGCCAGTGGAAGGGGAGAGGAGGGTGAACTGGACAACATGACCATCAGCAGTGTTGCCCTAATGAGGTGGGGGGACACCCACAGAGTGAGAAGGGGGCGGGGCAGATGAGTCCAGGGCTGGTGGAGACCATCGTCCAGAGAGAGGCCCGTTCACTGGGACTTTGAGCACTGAGGTCAGGGGGCAGCTGCAGGCCAGCGGGAGCCACAAGTCAACAGGCGATGGAGCCCTTACATCTGCAGGGGTGCCCGGGAGAGAGCCCACTGCGGGTGACGATGGGCAAAGACCTGAGCGGGTGTGTCAGGAGCAAATCGTGGAGTCTCAGAGCCACCAGAGCCAGGTGCGGAACGGAGCCCGCAGCCATGCTAGGAGCACCCGCAGGACCTGTGGCTGGTTGACAGGCA